>NW_009196893.1:0-4133 GCF_000690835.1 Fulmarus glacialis | reverse complement strand
CTTTTCCAACCTTAATGATTCTATAAGTTCCTGTCTGCCTGGTTCTCCAGCCTGTCCTATGCTTCTGAATAGCTGAATGCATGAATAGCTCCAGTGCATTGACTGCTTCCCGCAGTCTGCCACCAGGAACTTGCTGTGAGTGCACTCCGTCCTATTGTATATGTAGCTGATGAAGACATTGAACGGTATTTGCTCTAGAATCAAACCCTGATATACAGCACTGCTAATTGGCCTCCATTTGGGTTCATCACAACTATTTTGTCCTGGCTATCCAGCCAGTTTTTCAACCACCCTTATTTCCCATTCTAATCCGTATTTCACCAATTCGACTATAAGGATATTACGGGAGACTGTGACAAACATCTTGCCAAATTTAAGCTAAAAAAATATCCGATGATCTCCCCTTATCCACAGATCAACAAGCAGACTGGCATGTTGTTCTGTAATTTAAACTTAATGAAACATGAAGGTAGACACAGCTAATTTTTGCCTCTGCCTTACTTGACCAGTGAAATTAAATGAAGAAAAGCCTTCATTTGGTTAATTATTTCAGTGAAGTTTATCTATCATATTTCCAAACTGTCTGATGTTGCTCCTACTAAGGAAGATCTCTTTGGTTTAATTTGGTGAGAAAAGTTAGAAAACCATGACAATGACAGAAAGATTAGAATAAACTTTAAGCAAGCAGTCAAGCTTTCAGGACAGTTGATAGTACTTCTTAGTAAAGGAAAAAAATGCTTTTTTTTTTTTACCTCCCTCTGGCTGATTGCATGTATTATTGGTGATAATATATACTATTCTTGAGTCTTTTTGCCTTGATAGTGTTTATGGTCAAAATCCGATAACCTCAAATCTATGTCATAAGTAATTTCCTTTCCCATTAACAGGTTTACCACCCAGAATATGGCCTGTGCCCTCTCTTTATTCCACTTTAGCTTCTGGGTGTAATTCAATTTATTTTAATGTCCAAGGGTGTCCATGAGTTTACAGCAATCTTTACAGAGATAATGTCTCTCTTTTCAACCTCATGCAAAAGCTATTCTCTTCAGGGATGTGGAAAGGATCAGTCTTCAGGATGATATATGCAGGAATGAACAGCAAAGCTTTCTTTCATGTTTTTCCTGGACTGTGAAATGCCTGAGAAAGAGGGATCATATGTAGTCTAACCGTCTGCATTGTGTTCCTTGTGCAGAAATCTGAATGGAATAAAAGGTGTTAAGAATGAAGATGAAAATAAGGATGAAAAAAAGGGTTACCTCTCTAACCATACAATAAGAAATCATAAAATATGAAAAAAACTTTAGCTTTTCAGCTGAAAAATATTGTAATTTCTTCCTAGCAAATTAACACTTTTTTTTGCGAGAGAGGTGGAGATAACACATGTGTGTAAAGCAAACCATCGGCAGATCTATGACTTACCAGCTGATAGTGAACCAGAAGGCTATTATTGACATGAGAATGGTTTCTAAAAGCTACCGAAAATCTTGGGCTAAACTGTGTAACACAAAGCTTGAAAAACAACAAAAATGCCTGGAGGAGAAGAAGATGAAGATTCCTTCTTTTAATGGAATTTCCACCTCCTGGGCCAGTTGGTTAACAGCGTAAATTTTGTCATCTCTTTAACTTTCTGATTTGTAGGCTGTGAACTGCTGCTGAGAGACCTCCAGGCCAAGGACTAAGGGAAGCTGTTTCTCACAGCTGGAAAGACTAAAAAAGAATTATGGGGGCATGTGAGTTGTACAAGTCTGCTGTTTTGCAGCATGAGGAAGGCTATTACAGCAGTGATTTCCTTTGCAGGTTCAACACGATGCTAAAAGTCAAAAAGAAATGGATGTGATTAAAATATATGCCACCATCTTATGATTGTTGTTTTCTTTAAAAAATAATTTCCAACTTTCCTCCAGTTGCCTTGCTAACAGATTTAAGTTCAAACAGAAAGGCTGATAGCTCAAATCCCAAAACACTTATTCCTTTCCCCTGCTGACAGTCATTTTGGATCAGATGATCAGCATATAGAGCTCAGAGAAAGAGCTGTGAAATGAGAGAAGTTATCAGACTACTGAGGAGTGAAATATTTCTTATTTTTAATGAGATGTCATTTTCTTGAAGCACGGTGTGCCTCCTGGAATCAAAACAAAACTGCAAGTACATTCTAACGTGTGTATGCAGGAAAACAAGGAAAACACGGTGACCCAAAGAAGCCTTAAACCTGTTGTTCCTGGTTTCCATTAAAATAATTGAGAGGTAAATTTCATGTAGGAGTTGCACATTAAACATTAATATTGGGCTAGCTTTGTTTTAGCTTCATTGCCAAGCTGATGGTGGGAGAGATTTTTCTCTCATTAAAGTATTGTGAGGCAGATACACATCCAGGATGACAGCTTCCAAGTCTCTTTCTAAGAGATGCTCCTTTCCTTCCCCTTTCTTTGAGTTCACATATATAAGAGGTGGTCGGCATAGGCTTTGTCACATTCCCAGGAGCCTGGGTTCAGTTTCTGACAGTGCCACTGTGGAGAAAATAATTTGAATTTCTCCGTGTTACAAGACTGCCTTTGCGCGTTAAGGATACGTGTACTTCACAGGGTGATGTTATGATGATAAATTAAAGATGGAGAGTGTGATTATTGCCTTCCTATTATGATAACAGATTAGAAACAAGTTTTCTCCTATTTTCAGAAGGATAAAAAGCCTGCCATACTTAACCACATTTACTATTTATATAGTAATGTAGATACATTGAGTAAATAAAAAGCAATACTCACAACAAAGGTATCTCAGCCCATCACCAAAAGCGTTGCATGATTTTGGGAGATGTGTAAAATGTAGCTTGATTTTTTTGAGCTAATGAGAACATTTTTAGTGAGCAATATAGGAAAGGAAAGCTCTCTCTCAAATGAAAAAAAAAAAAAAAAATTCCACTTGTAAGATTCACAGTACTTCTGCTATCTATTTCGTTGGAAATACTCCCAGAACACGCATTTATGCTTTTGGATAATTCTGATATTTTCTGACCCCAGAAATATGGAGAGAGAGAAAAAAATGCCTTTATGCATTTAACACTTCAAAGGACAAATTATTATAAATTTAAAGGTTTTTAAATTAGTGAGGAGAGCAAAGTTTACCTACCAGTTTTCAGGTTTTTAATTATTTCTTGTTTTGTTCTGTGTTTAGCTTTACAAAGTGTTCTTACTCCTGCTATATGATAGTAATTTCTACAAACCTAAAAGATGCTATTACTGAATATAATTGCTTGGTCTATTTGTTTTCTGTCTGAGACATAGAATACTGTATCTTCTAAGTCTAGATTTTCATATTTTTCCATTAAGACAACCACTTTTGTGAAAAATTATTTGTATTTGAGTGTCTTTTTCAGGAGTATATTCATTTATAAAATTGATCTCTTTTTCATATTTGATAACTAAAATATTTATTCATCTATTAACCATCAGAACAACATAGTACAGTTTGAGGTATGGTAGAATTTTTCCATGCACACCATCAGATATTTAACTGTCCTGATTTACAGTAAAGTTATTCACCTAGATGTGCACTTTAATATCTAAATCAAATAGAACACATAATAAACACATGAATCTGAAATACCCTACCCAACAGACTTCCACCCCTTTTGTTTTGAGATATTCGCTACCCTTGCTCAAAAAATGGGATGTTTAACATCTTCTTTAATGACCTGTACTATGGGGCAGAGTGTACCTTCATCTAGTTTGCAGGATACCAAAAGGGGAGGAGTGGCTGATAAACCAGAGGGGTGTGCCATTTAGGGGCACCTGGACAGGCTGGAGAAATAGGCCTACAGTAACCTTTAAAGTTCATCTAAGGTAAATGCCAGTCCCTGCCCCTAGGGAACAATAATTCCAGGCACCAGTACAGATTGGAGGCTGATCAGCTGGAAAGCAACTCTGTAGAGAAGAACATGGGGGCTTTGGTGAACACCGAGTTGACCATGAGCCAACAACATGCTCTTGGGGCAAAGAAGACCTCCTATGCTGCATTAAGAAGAACGTTGCCTGAAGATCAAGGGAGGCGATTCTTCTTCTCCACTCAGCCCTGGTGAGACACATCTGAGTGCTCTGTCCAGTGCTGGGACATACTGGAGGAAGTCCAGTGAAGGG
>NW_009196892.1:0-14607 GCF_000690835.1 Fulmarus glacialis | reverse complement strand
ACAAGAAATTTAAATTCTCACCCTGATTATCTCAGAAGATCTGTGGAACTTTTAGTTTGTATTGTTTGTCATGGACAAATTTTGCTTGCAGTGGAGTCTTTCTCTAATGAAATGTTTCTAACCTACTCCTGTTAATGCAGGGTAAAGAACTGTGTTATGTCACACTCCCTGCCTTTGTCTTTCAGGGTAGGACTGAAACTAGAGCTACGTAGAGTAATAAGACAGACTGTTATGATGAGTAATTTAGAAGTTATTAAATAAGGTCTTTATGCTTGCTAGTTCATGCTTACGATTCCAAACAAGGAAATATCCTGCAAATCTTAAATGTATGTGTTGTGCTAATTGTATACAATTTAATTCTTGTACTGAAGAAAATTTTCCTGTTTCATGTGGAGCTCTTTAGCTATTTTTTGTAAATGAATATTTTAGATACATTTACTGATGATACTCTTACTACATCCACCCTGAAGCAACTTTTGTTTGCAGGGGAAATTTTGGTTTTAAAGAAATTTTTTTTTTTCTTAATTCCCCCCCTCCCCAAAGTAACAACAGTATGAGTTAGGAATTGCTTCTTTTCTTCTATCAAAGCCTTATTTGTAACCCTTGAATGAATGCAGTAATAAAGTCTGAGTACCAGGAGAGGTGTACTGTAGAATGAATTTAAATTCTATTTTATGTAGATATCTGAGTGTTTTTTTTATGTGTATGTTCTGGTTTAAGATGCAATCTTGTATATGTTCATGTGATGCACTCTGTTACAGTTTCCCTCCTTAAATGTTACTGATAATTTGTAAGTAGAAAAGGCTTAACATTGGCACACTAAAGGTTATAAATGCCTGTCATGTCAACAACACAGCAGTCCTTAGTCCAGACATAATCACTCCCTCTGCCCTCAGTTGCTAAGATCTCATTTGCTACCAGTTCATGGAGGTGTTAAATTTGTTCCTCCTTAAACATATAGAAAAATGAGAATGTGACAGGTTTATGGGGTGGGGAATGAATAGGTCAGAAAGGCTCAAGAGCCAAAGGAGTACAAATACAGGCAATCAGAGAAGCAGATCTGAATTTGCTTTGAGGAGATGAAGAAGAGTATGTCAATAAAAAGAAAACAGGCCATAGCTGGAAATGTTTAGTATGAAAAATTTGCTGTCATAAAAGAGTGGAGAGCTCAAAGAATGAGGGCACCTCTTGAGTCTTTTCCTGAGATATTGATAGTATTTTGAGGTGATGTAAAGGGGTGTAACTACAGTTTTTGTTTGCTTCTTAATTAAGGAAGTACGTTTTGCTATCAGTTAGTAGAAGCTTAAATAATGAACTGTTAACCATATCTCTCTTTAGTAGAATGCAGCAGATTCCTTGCAACAATTAGAAGTGTTTTTTAATAGTACATGTATTTAAAAGCTTGTGCGCAAAACCTCTGTTTCTGTGTTTGTGTGGTACATACTACAGTGGGGTTCCAATTTTGTTGGAATTTTTCATTAGAATTACAGCTGCGACGGTGGAATCCCTCCAGCCCAGTTATGGAAAATCCAATCCCATAGTATACTTTCTGGTTTGATAAAAATTCATAAGACTATATTTGAAAGTTACCACTCTGTCTTATTCCTGCCTCTCTCCCCCACACCCAACTGAAGGAAAAAAAAAAAAAAAAGAAAAAGAAAGAAAAAGAATGGGCAACCATGACACTGAGATTAAATATTAGTCCCTCTTGTCTGGAATAATAATAAAATACCTTTAGCGTTATTTCAGTGCAGTGACAGCCTAAAGTTAATTTCAAATTATTCTGTTTTATGGTAAAGCAAATTAGACCTAACCCCAAAGAATCCTAATCCATCAGACTACAAATGCAAAACACACATTCAGAGATATGTCCCAACCCCTAACCTTCAGTTGTTGGTCCTATAAAATCAGGTTTTTTCTTCTGGACTTTTGTAGCTGAGTAGATTAGATCATTTTGATGTTGATGTGATATATAATGCCTACATCTCCTTTGTAATTGATTTCTAAGGCTTACCCGTGTGGAAGAACAAAGCTTGAGAATTTCAATAATACTGCTTCTGTTATTGGAATTAAAAGTTTTGCCACAACCACAAATAAGAATATACAGTCTTCCATAAGTCATGGTGATAGCTATTCACTTCTTTAATATGTTGGTAGCATATTGGGATGGTAGCATTATAGCACAAATAGTTTAATCTAAAACACAATAGCTGTTCATCATTTACATGATGTTATACTATGGCAAAAGAGCCATTGCTTGCCTTAAAAGCTACATGCTTTTAACTCATTGTGGTCTACTGGGAGCACATAGAAGAAAATTGAATACTGAAATAGAAATGTTTTTAAGTTGAACTTCTATCACTGCAAGTTTGAGAAGGATGTATTGTAGTCTAGATGACTCTCAGGTATGACAAAACTTACGAATAAAGACAAGCCTATAGCTTCTCTTGTTCTTGAGTAGAGAATGGAAATGTAAATTAAATGTGATTCAACCTGTTAATATTTATTAAGTGTGAATAATTATATCTGTCTCTAACTGTGAATATTTGAGACAGCAGGATTCCAGATTTGGCTGGCATTCTTGCTGAAGTCAGGTGTTTAAAGATACATGAATGAATTGTCTATCACCTAACAGGATTGCTCTGTTGCTTTGTTACTGTCTGTCTCAAATGCAATCTGGAGTAGCAGCTAAATAAGTAAAGGAGAGAACACAGGATAGATATTTATTGGTATAAATCAGTATAGATTTTTGACTCCAACAAACTTGCACAGATTTCTACAAGCTGAGTATGTTAATGAATACCAAGGGATACCTGGGTCTACTGTAGGCTTCTTCCTTAATAGTCATCTCACTCCTTTAATAATTAAGAAGTGATAATTATGATTAACACTAGGTTCCAATGACTGAAGTGGCATTGATGCCTAGAACCTTTGGGATGTGGGCTGTGTCTCTGCTAACCACTTGCCAGAGAACTGTTTTCCAGAATTTGGTAGTTGGCAACCCAAATCTGACTCTTTTACAGATTGGCAGGTTTCACTCTGCCCTCTGTGCTTCCTAACTTGTGTTGCTGGATGATACGGCTCTGTCTATTCTGATCTCATGCTTCCATGTAAGGAGTATACGCCTTGGCTCATGATACTTTCTAATTATTTTTCCTATAATGCTAGCCTTTGTTCCTTAGCAGAATGAAGTAGAGAGTTTTTTTAATCAGAATTTAAGAACAGCAACAATTTCAAATAGTGATGTGTATTTGGCAATAAGGTAATGGTCCTAGTTGTAGTTTATCTTACCAGTGGCCTTTAAGGGACTAGCAACTTGCTTTATGTATTATGTCACACTCTGACATTACAAATATTATGCAAAGCGTAATTCATTATAAAAGATAAAATTTGTCAAAGCAATTTTTTACACCCTGAATCTCAAATATATTTTCAGCTTTTGACAGAGCCCACACGTGTCATGTCTTCGCAGCATGAGAAAGGTCTTGATCACAGGAACACTTGTTTCTGAGGACAGGCTTCCCTCACTTACTTTTCTCCACCCATTTTTTGGCATACCTTGGTCATAAGTTCAGTCTGTACTTGTGTCTGTAACATACACAAGTTACATCTGTGTATGAACTAAAAGAATATGGGAAAAGAACTTGCATGAGACTTGTATTTATCACTTAAGACCAATTTTAGCTGAAGGGAAAATCTTAATGGCTCCCAATGATGAATGTTACTAATACAGGAGGCAACAGAATGATCAACTATAGAATTTATATCTATTAATAAAACATGTAGCTCTAAATACTTTAACATATGCTGTTTTATTAGGGTGACAACGTGAGTATGTACACACAGTTATCTGGAGTCTGTTTAGAAAAAAATGTAACTGATCAAAGATTTGGTAATACTGCATGACTATTCTCTTCTTTAGTATGAGTCTTCTATGATTTTTAATGTGCATTTTCTTTTTTCTACTTCCGTTCTGTTTGTAAGTTTGTTGGTATGCACAGCCAAGTTTAAATGTCCTTTCCTAATTTCTAGATCTTAGAGTGAAAATTCGTTTGGCACCTCACAGCATCTTACTCAGTAAAATTATTTTATAATGTATGAAAACAGCTCCCTTAAATAAGTTGGTAGAAAGGCAAACGAAACACAAGTCATCTGATCCAGCTTAGCAATTACTAGGATAATGGCTATCTTGACGTAAAGTAGCAGAATACTGAATAATTTAATAAAATTAAATTTGTAATTTCTTAGTTAGAATTATATTCAGGTTGTTATAAAAATATTAAACTTATTTCATATCAGCTTCCTTTAGCGATATCTCAGTAAAAATTATTGCTGCTGCCTGTATGTGTAAGTGTAGTTCCTTCCTTTTGATCTGATCATGACTTCCTTTTGATACTTTGTAATGTTAAATATTGGCCAGAATTTTCATTTAAGAAGAGGTGGTATTTCTTGAAGTGCAGTAGGCACAACCTGCAATGTTGTTCCCTAATGCAGTCTCCTCTGAAGAACTTGCAGTAAGAGGAGTTTCCCTGGATATTTTCTATAGAAAGCAAATGTATTGTTTGTCCTTCAGAAACAGTACTAGAAAATTTTCCAGTGATCCTCAAATACTGTCAGAAGTATTTATCAAAAAATGATGATTGTTTTCTTGGTTTAAGTTTGCTTCCGCTTAGGTCAAACTACCTCCAACTGTTACCTTAGCAAAGGTGTTGAATCAATATATGTCTACACTTTCAGCTAATACCAATGTAAATACTGGCAAGTTTGTTTTCCTTCACTGCAAACTGCTTTGAGAACTCAGTTAGTGTAACATGTTGAGCAAAACTTAAAATCCTGTTATAGTACTAGATGGTTTCTTAAGTGAAGGTTGTGCACAATTTTTTATCTGGAAAGATTTGTTATAGCTGCTTATTGGACTGTATACTGAGCTCTGTAGACTCTCTCACATGATGTAATCGCATGATAAAGTATGTCTGCTTATATGTTTGACATGCAGTTATACTTCTGGTAATGTAAGGGAAGGCAGATCCTTCCAGCTGTCACATGTGCAGCCATCCTGGGGAGTGAACATTGGACTCCTCTGTGCAAACCAAACAGATTTTGATTTTGTGACTAGTGCATGTGTGCACTCTCTTTACACCAACAAGCATTAATCTATCACACCATGGGGATGCCTTAATGGTGGTTAGAACTCAACAAGCATCTCTCCCGTGGTGGAGGAGGGACCACAGATCCCAGGGCAGATCCTTAGACGCAAGTTGTTCTCGTAGGCAGAATCCGCCTTGCAGGCTCTATGCTTGTTTATGGTTTAAATCAAACTTGTCTAGAATCTAAAATAGAAAACTTGACTCAACCCACTGAAAGGCTTGAAGCTCTGTTAACACAAGTGATTTGACTAGGAGTTAAGAAAAATCTAAACTGGCAGCAGTTATTTGAAGTTATTTTTGTGTTGGCACAGTCATCTTCAATGTTATGTGAAGGAAGAAGATGAACTTCTACATAGATGAATTTTGTTCTTGTACTCAAATCTTACATTTTAAGAGGTGTCCATCCAATGCAACCAGTTTCTTATTTTGGATACACTTCTCTGGCAGCATCAATACAGTGGGCCTCCTCCTGAGATATGCTTTTCCGATGGTTCTGAATATTACTCAATAAAAGGGGAGAATGAGGCTTACTTATGTGCATACATGTATGTATCATGTTTTACATGTTAATGTTTTTCATAAAGGTTAATTTTTATATAAACTTATCCAACTTTAAGGAAAAGGCACTAGAAAAGGTATGACCAAACTGGTATTCCTGAACATCCTCTATCAATAAATTTGATGTCATTCTACCTATATATGTCCTCTTAAAATATGTATTTCTTGAAGCAGAAATTTAGATCCCAGTTTTAAGTGATGCCAAATTATTTCAAAACAGCAGCTAGAAGTAGGAAAGCCATTTTTGGAGAATTGCCAGCTCTGACAAAGCAACAGTGTGCTGCTACTTTGCCCATGAGATTGGCAAAATTACAAGGTACAGGCTTGATAACCAGAACTTTGGTACAGTCAGCTTATTTCCTTTTGTGTCCATGATTACTGGCAGAATGCAGTCTTCAGTTAGTCCTGTAAGCGTGTTATGATACGGCCAAATAGGCTGAAAGAGGTTCTGGCTCATCAGATAAAAATCGAAGTGTTATAACTTTGTTACGTGTATCTTTGCGCTTGTTATTTGTGAACTATTATCTTTGCGTATAACCAAAGTACGAGGGTGTAGAACCTTATTTTTTTTACACCTTGAATAGGCACCAGATAGTTATCAGCAGCTAATATATAAAATGTATTGGATTCAGAGGAACCTGATGTTGTGGTTGTCATTTTTTAATTACTTGGCTCAATCTCTTTAGTCTGTCCAAATAAAAGCTTTTCTTCAACTGGGAGTCTGTTGAATGCAATTTTGGTTTTCATTGTTGATGCTCAGTTATGAGAGTTTTCTCATATATTTGTCCCTATGACTTTTTTGCAGTATATATGAGGAGATGGCATGTTCTCTAACAGGAAGTTTTATGCCAAGTCTTTATAAAGACTCACATTTCTAATGTGAAGAATAGCTCTGGATAAAAATCTGTTGTTGATTTATTCCCTTGTCTTGTTTTTGGCTCCTATCTCTGACTAGAGCAATAGCCTTGTTCATTACTATTTTGTTCTCTATTTTAAAACTATGGACAAGTGGTGCCGGTGTTCTCTAAGGTTTGTTTTTTTTTTTTTTGCTTTATAAGTTGGAGTTGATTATGACCAACATATAAAATGTGTTCTGACTCAGTGAAGCTTTCAATTAATTTTTTTTTTTAAACCAATGAAATAATAATAACAGAATTTCAGACTTGGTAGGGGATTTAATTATTTTGGGGTTTTTTTTTTCAGTAATTTATTCATCAGTTGGAGTCTTTCTGTAAAGAATCTTGGTTGAAATACTGCCTAATTTCTTAGCTGGAATTCAGCAAGTGAAATATATATCAGGGAAGAGCAGGAATAACAAAAAAGATTAATTTTAGGAAAACACTTGGTAAGAAAAGTTATCAAAGGACATGTATTAGAATTGTGATCCTTCCATAAACCTGAGGTAATATATAATTCTCGGTAATATAGACAGGAATGAGAGAAAATATTTACCCAGATTCTCTCATTTATTTTATTCCATAGGTGTCATCTGCAAACTTCAGGAACATGCCATCTCATAGCTGTAAGTCCTTCTTCAGCTTATGTTGTAAGAGATAAAGATATTAAACAGGAAAGATCTGAGTACAGACCCCTGCGGTACTGCAGTTGTTACCAGCATCCAGGTACAGTATAAGCCACTAATCACTACCCTCTGAACCTAATCATTCAACCAGCTTTTTACCCGTTTGGCTGTCCACCCAGGTAGACCATAACATCCTAACTTAAACACAGGAATACTGTGAGAGATAGCATTGAAAGCCTTGCAAAACTTGGGATAAATGATGTTCGCTGCTCTCTCCATCTACACAAATTGAATCATTTCATCATAAAAGGCAACCAGATTGGTCAGGCATGACTTAGCCTTTACAAATCCATTGCAGTTGTTCCCAATGACCATACCAGCTGTGTGCCCAAAAATGTGTTCCCGGGGACTGACATCAGGCTGACTTGCTTATAATTCTCTGGGTTGATCTTTCATAAATTTTTCCCAAATCTCAGGTATTTCAGACCTCAATAACTGAAAGTGGAGTATGTCAACAAATATGCTTATTGATGTTTTAGTTTTAAAATGGGAAAATTAAAAAGAATTTTTGATGCAGCTTTTTCACTATGTGTATCAGAAAATGATTTTGCTCTCAAATATGCTGTCCAGGGTAATGTATGAGAATCCTGGGTGATTTCGTCAACCTGTAGAGGGAATACTCCCTCCATTACTTTTACCTATGGGAATGTCTGCTTTTATTTGGCCAGACATTCGTTATAAGCACTACATGGTGCTTTTGCATTTATTCATTCTACTGTGCTTTGCCTTCATTCATTAGTCTGGCAAAGAACTTTAAAGTAGTATCATGATCTCAGAGGACGATGTTTGAGTCTGTAATAGCTGTTCCTCGAGCACCTGGATTTGGTAGAATTTTCAGAAACAAATACTTTTAATGAGAAAAGGGGATTGATTCTTTATCCTGTTGCTGATCTACATGGTTTCTTAACTTGTATTGCTATAGTGATAGCCAACAAATGGAATTCTCACTGAAAATATTACTAGTCCATGCTTGAACCAAGGTCTTGAAAAGGTGATCTTGAGAAGGTTGATTTTACTTCTTAGTTGTTTTAATGAATTTATGCAAATCAGAATCACAATAAACAGTTTTTACATATCAATGTGTGCATGAGAGGGCACAGAAAGTTTCTTCCTGGTATTTAAAATGCAGTTGATTTCTCATTGCTGAGTGAAGTTCACAATCTTTGTATCAAGGGGATGGCAAGTGGACCGATACATATTCTTAGTTGCATTCATTTGTGGTGCATTGGTCAAGTTTCTGTGAGTTTCTGAGGAGCTAAAGGATGTCTTAGCATTTTGTATTTCAAATATCTAATTTTCTGTATCCACACATTGTGTTCATGGTTTGAGAGATGACAATGGAAAAAGTGACAAGCTAAAAATAAATAATTATCTTTAGTATCTCATCTTGGAAGTTGCTTTGGTTCTACTGACAAAGTGTGCTCTAAACAAGAGCACAGGTTCTTTTGTCTTGGCTGTATTATCTTGCTGTCCTTAACAGGAGTAAACCTTAGATTGTAAAATGCACATTGGGAGAAGATCAACTCAGTACAGTATTCTAGTAAACTCTGATGGTATTCTGAGTGGTTATTTCTCACTATCACAAACTGTACTTTGTGATAGTGATAGTATGAATCTCTCTAGTATCTGTTTCAGAAGAGGAACAAGCTTACACACTGCATTTCAAATGGCAAATAACTTTATTTCAACTTTTCTTAGGCCAGTGAGCTTTAAGACCTGCTTATTTTAAAATTCTTCCTGAGCTTTCATTGCCATATGGTGCTGTACTGGTTTTTGACCAGAATTGACCTTATCAGAAATCATACCAAATATGTCAGTGATTATGAACAAGAAATTCAGGAAGAAAATGCTAGGGCTACATTGCTTCTGATTTTTATTGGCTTGAACTTCTGCTAAGGATAATTTAAGTCACTTGTGCACAATTAATTGAAACTGTTATTTCTGATATATCTTAAAAAATAAATCTCTGAGATAGCAGAGTAAGGAAAATTATTACTATTTGGGTGGTTGGTGTGGGACACAAGAAATGTTCCGGGCCACGATATCAAGGTAAAACACAGTGTGTCATGAAAATGGTTTTGTAGGGATTGTGTGTCAGAACTCTGGGTTCTGTTTCCAAAACTGTCACAGGCATGAATGATCAAATTGCAGTTAAGTTATATTGATGTAAACTAGGATTAATCCTTTAATACAACCCAAAATACCAATATTACTCAGCAAGAATGCTACTTAGGGCAGAGAATTCGATGCTTTGTCCTTGATATTGTTCTAATATTTGGATAAGGGAGAAATTTAAAAAAAACATTTGCTGTAGGTCACAATCTGGTGTAAAACTGGAATAAGTCCTCTTTGTATAAATGGAATTACTGAAATTTTATATTGCTGTGAGTTTAATTTTGCCCTGTCTCTAAACCATTCTTGCTAAAGATTGGAAAGTATTAAATAGAATAAGTAGGTTACACAAGTGGGATGATACTGCCCCTTATCTTTAAACAATATTCTAATTTGACTCCAGCGCAACGAAAAGAAATGAATACTGTATGTGCTCCCATGTGAGCTGTCAGAAAGATAAAACTGAATGTTCTCTAAATCAGCTTTTCCATGGACAACTGCTTCATCATCATTAGTATGTATATCCTTATTAATATCTAGGCCACCCAGTTATGAGACCCCAGACTGCAGCTTTTCATAATTTACAATCAGGATTGTATGCATGACCTATCACAGAGTGAACACTTGATATATTTCTCTAAGTCTTCTCAAAGTGTTCTTTTGAAATAAGGGCTAAGAATAAATGCATCCATCTGTTTAGAAAGTTGCATTTATGCACAGTGTGGTGATCCTTGCCAACTGTTTTACTTAGCCTAGCTGTGTGTAAAAGGACTGGTCACTGTAAAATGTCTGGGAATTTGGAATTGAGATAGTTTGGCAAATGAGGACAGACACATAAACCTTCTAAAGCGATATCTAAGAGTTACGATCCAGATTATAAATACATGCTTCTAAATTCTCTAATTGCCCAGTTTATAAATGTATTCCGTTTTCAGTCTTTGACCAAGTCTGGAGAACTTTAAAGCTGTTTACAGACCCGTCACAAACAGTCTCTTCATCTGGTTGAAAAATTTAGCTCAGGACCAGATGTTCACTCATAAATAGGAAGTAATATAAATGAGAGTGGAATAGAGATGCATGTAGACAGGTTTGCAGGCTAAGGGAAACCAATGTAGAGGTGACTATTGTAAGCACTGGTTACTTATGCAAAGAATAACATAATACAGTGTAGACTGTACTAGGCTGAGTGATTGACTGCAGTGACAGCAACTATAAATGGGAGGGTTCAGCCCATTGTTCAATGCCAGGTGGAATTTGAGATATAAATTTCTGGGATGGGATTGGCCTTATGAGGTTTGGAGTTTTCAATACGTTAAAAATGCCAATTGATTTCTTATATTCCACAAATTTCTAGGACCCTATACCCAGAATAAGAAATGCTATTCCTTGGTCTTAATAATTACATTATTGTCAAAGAAAGCCGGGGGGGAGGGGGAGAAGTAAATGAAAATCAGCCAAGCAGTAAACACTGCGTGTTAAGAAACACTTTCTCTATAGGCATCTCTGGAGAGATCTTGATGAAGATGGTATTTTAAGTGTCTTTTGTGGTGAAAGAACTCTTCCATAAGTGAAATAAAACCAAATTATGCTGTTCTGCAACCCAGCAGCACATCCCAGTGCTGTGTAACTAGACTTGTTTATTGATAAAGCAGTGTAACTTATCTAAGAAATGGTGAAACCTCTTTTCATTACCTTGGCTAACATAAAAAAAGACCTAACCAGGTCTTTTGAAACAAAGGAAGCTCTTCAGTTTCTTCAGTGTCAAGACACTAGTCTTGAGACAAGCATGTTGGTTAATCTTCAAAACTGAAATTAAATCTTACAGTTCTCTGTTTATCAGGATTAGTTAATATGCGCTTTCTAGGCATGCATAGTCTAAACAATCTAAATCATAATGAAATAGTTTTTAAAATCTTTGAATTGTGAAAGGATAAAAAAAAAAGACGTTGCATATAGATCATTGCAAACTCTTATCTTCCTCAAATTTCTTGGTACAGCCTGCTTGAAGCTCTTTTTGTGCCTTTTCTGGTGAAAGGATAAAAAAAAAAAGACGTTGCATATAGATCATTGCAAACTCTTATCTTCCTCAAATTTCTTGGTACAGCCTGCTTGAAGCTCTTTTTGTGCCTTTTCTGGTTAGGTGCTGTCATCCTGTGTTAAACAGCTTGTCCTAAAGCACAACTGTTCTTAAGTAAACATATTGTGCTTCATGTGATGAGTCAAATACACTCATGAGACAGAATGTTCTGCTATTGAGTCACAGCTGAAGAAAATATGCAGATGGTTAATACAGAAATCTTAATTGTTAGAATACTGCAAAACATGAAATAAAGAGGATGTAACATTGGTTTGAGAAATAGTTCTGTTTTCAGCACAGCCTCAACTGTAAATGCTTTTCAAGTTGTGGGATGGTACATTCATTTGTAGCAAGCACATTTCATTTAAGACATAAAACTCACTGTTTTATTCTGAAAGTGACCAGGATCTGTCACTTCTTTTTAAGGCATTTTGATCTTTATTTTGAATGATTTGTCTTCACTATATGGATATAGATATTACATATGTTTTTCCATAAAATGTACATTTGCTTAGGAGTCTGTAAGGTAAATCCATGTTCACTACTGATTAGTACTAAACCACATCAACATTGGTAGGTGCTTTCCTAACACTAAAGAGGCAGATCTTGCACCAGCAGGCTATTCCATATATACGTACCACTACCTGCTTGCCACCTTGAAAAATATATCCAAAAGATGCTTTCCAAATGTGCTGAGGGATGAAAGTGTTTATAAAAATGTGTGTGATTCCTAAGTCAGGTATGTATAGAGGTATCAGAAGACGAGCCTGGACAAGATCAAGGGGAAAATAGCCTCTACGTGAAGATAACTGAAGGAGGGAAAACATGGATGCGCAGAAAGTGGGTTTGTCCTCACAATTTTACTCCCTTCTAGGGAAATGCAGTTAGCATGGAAGAGTATGTGTGAAATGAATGTGCTGGGTGAACAGAGTGAATTTATACTGTTGGTGTGAACTGATTGCCGTGATATTTTTTTGAAAGGCTGATGCCTTCAGATTAGACTGAAACTGAAAACTAACCCTTGAGGTAGTTGAGGGCTGAATCTCAGCCTAATTACTTGCTGCTTCAACCAGGAGCCCTTTCTTCTTCTGAGTTATCCCTCTGTCTTCAGGGAAGTTATTGATGTTCTGATACAGTAGAAGGATTTATTTTATTTTCCATGAACTTTACATCACAGTGAAAGACTTGACAGGAATAGACCTAGAGAAATTAGTGTAAAATGTAGGTATTTGTTTCGTGAATGCTTTGCCCAGTGACATCTGAGAGCCTTGGAGCTGTTACTTTCATTCAAATTTTCCACTTCATAGTTAGTTCATTTGATGGTAGATGCAGTAAGCATCATATGTGATTATTATTTTTTGAGTTATGAAGTTTACTCCTACTACATTTTCAAGGCATATCTTGCAATGTAATATTCTGTAGCTTTTACAGAGGCTAACAAAAGAAAAATGAGTTCTCACAAACCAAATAATCACCTTCTTCCTCAATTCCGCATTTGTTTGAGAATACAAATTTTGTGGTTTTTTATTTAAAGGAAAAGCAGCTATAATTAAAGTATAATCTTTAACTAGATTAATGAGATGGCCACAATAAAAATGAATGAGCTATGGCCAGTTCCATTATTTTGTCAAGACCTCCTTTAGTGGAGGAGTTGCTGATTTAATGTGCTGATTCTCAGACAGTTTAATTACTTGAGAAAGGCTCTCTGAAGATGTATTAAGAATAAAGTTTACAGGGGATTATTAATAAAATCAATTTAGTTTTAATCAAGGTACTTTTCTGTTTTGGAGGTTTTTCTCTCTTTTATTTATATAAATCCCATTTAAATCTTAGTCCAAAGCTGACAGAAGTCAAGGGGAATTTTATTAATCCAGAGTTTTAGTTTCCTTCTGTAACAGCAAGATTTTTCACAACCAGTTTCTCTCCTTCAGAGGGAACTCTGACCCAGTCCGAGAATTGTAAATGAGCTCTGGTATCTACTAGACTTTGTGCATTTCAGTTCTGTACTTTCTGTAAGTGATTGTCATCCTGTGTAAAGTAGATCCATAACATAAGCGTTAAGTCGTTCTGGAATTAATGATAAGCTTGTTCAGCTTGCAACTTCAGTAGTAGATCACTAAATATTTGCACCAAAAATACTTAAAGGTTTATTTAATCAAAAAGTATTGAACTTTTATGCACGGTTTAATATTGTAAGGTGGTGTAAGAAATGCTTAGCTGTGCATTTTGAATGTTTCTGTAATCCTGGACTGTCTGGAATTGCTGTGAGCATATTGAATCGTAATAGGAAAGTGTGGCAATGGATATATGATGAAAGTATTGTGATGTTAGTCAGCTTTCTTCCTGAGATGAAAGATCTCTAGGAGGAGGAGAAGCAGGTTTTGGAGAGACTGAGTAAGTGAAGACTCTTCAATTTCTTTCTTGCTTCCTTCCTTCCAAATTACTAGACTGTTTCTTAATACATGAAAAAGAGAAAGCCAAAGTTTAGGGAATGATTCACACAGTGTTGGTAACAAACATTTATTTCTCTCTAATCTTTTCAGCAAATGCATGAATCCATGCTTACGCTGATTTCAGACTATTTCCAGAGTACATACATTTGTCTCTAAGCCAATTTTTCTGATTCTGTCAATCCCTTTTATAATATTGACTGTTGCAAAAGGTGCCTTAAGATAATCAAAATAGTTGAAAGCTACTTTTCTTAAAACACTTAAATTCTCAGAAACAAACAAAAATCATTTTTCTGAACTGCCTGCTGCCTATTTCAGTGTCTTAAGTAGATTGGGGAGAATGTAGATAATAAAAATGTATCCTTAGTTGTATTCATATTTTGTAACTTAAGTTGGAAAATGTGGAGGTTTTTCATAGGATTTGTAAACATATCAGAAAATAATTCTATAAACACTTAATGATGTTTCTACACTGATGTATTTGAGGCCAGTCCCTTATTTCATCCCTTATTCTTCCTCTGTTCCTAGTTTTTTCTCTTCCTGCATTTATGTAACACACAACGACCAGTGAAGAATTCTACTTTCAGACTGTTTTAAGAAGTTCGGTTTTCTTTTTATGTTTTTTATAATGCCAAATGACCTCTTAAAACTGTCATTTCATAGAATCATTAAGGTTGGAAA
>NW_009196891.1:0-1245 GCF_000690835.1 Fulmarus glacialis | reverse complement strand
GGAACCTCCTCGATTGTTTCCTCTCTGCCTCGACTGTTTCCTCTCTGGAGGTTGTAGCAAGGTGAGTGTTGGTCTCTTCTCCCAAGTAACAAGAGATAGGCCAAGAGAAAACGGCCTTAAGTTGCACCAGGGGAGATTTAGATTGGATGTTAGGAAAAAGTTCTTCACTGAAAAGCTTATCAAGCACTGGAACAGGCTGCCCAGGGAAGTGGTTGAATACCTCACCATCCCTGTAGGTATTTAAAAGACATGTAGATGTGGTGCTTAGGGACATGGTTTAGTGGTGGATTTGGTAGTGTTAGGTTAATGGTTGGACTCGATGATCTTAAGCACCTTTTCTAACCTAAACCATTCTAGATTCTAGATTGTATAATTTCCTGAAACCCTTCAATTTCTGCACCAAAATTTAGTTCTTTCTTATTTATTTAACCTGGGTTGAGCCTAACATAGGAATACAAACCATTTCCTGTTTATCCAAAGTTGTTTGTGTCTATTCAGGTTCATAATAATACTTTTTAATCTCCAAGGTAGTCTGTAAGACAGAACTGAACGTAATTTCCCAAAAGTGTATGGTGAATTTTAATATGCTGCTCCCTTTTATTAAAAATACAGTACTTCTAATAAGGTTAATGGAAAGTCTGCAATAATTAGTAGCAACAAATTATTGAAGTCATTATTATTGTGATTTCTGAGAGGATTTATACCCTTTATGGGACTGACTATATGTTATTCAAGTAAAACGAATTTTTGCAATGATATCTACAGAAGCAGGGCACACCTTCTCTATGAATGTCATACTAAACTGACAGAGAAATTTGGAGAGGTGTGAAGGTCTTGTTGACCTCTCTGCATTTGTGCCTTTAGTTTTATTGAAAATGACTAAGGATTTTTCAGAGAAAATTATGTTGGCAACTCACTATAGAAGAAGGCATTTGAGATTGATAAAAGAATGAGTACGTATTAGAAAGAGTTCAGGGCAATTTTCAGTTGTGCTCTGGGCAATTAAACACCTACCTTTAATTAAAAGTCAGTGGAGCTGAGTGACTAGGTACCACTCATGAGTTTCAAAATATCATTTAATTGATAGAAGAATGAATTAAAAATGGGTAGAGGGGAGACTACATTTCAGTTGAAAGAAGTAGATTTCTGGGAGTCTGAAAAGTTTGGACTGAAAGAGTATTATTAAAATATTTCTGTAAGGCAGATCAAGAGAAGAGCGTGTGTTGTGGTTTAACCTGGCAGGCA
>NW_009196890.1:12912-13360 GCF_000690835.1 Fulmarus glacialis | reverse complement strand
ATCCACAGCCTTTCCCTCATCCACTAGCTAGGTCACCTGGTCATAGAAGGTTGGTAGGTCATAGATCAGGTTGGTCAAGCAGGACCTGCCTTCCATGAACCCGTGCTGGCTGGGCCTGGTCCCCTGGTTGTCCTGCACATGCCTTGTGAGTGCCCTCAAAACGAACCGCTCCATAATCTTCCCCGGCACCAAGGTCAGGCTGACCAGCCTGTAGTTCCCCGGATCCTCCTTCCGGCCCTTCTTGTAGATGGGCGTCACATTGGCGAGCCTCCAGTCGTCCGGGACCTCCCCTGTTAACCAGGACTGCTGGTAAATGATGGAGAGTGGCTTGGCAAGCTCCTCTGCCAGCTCCCTCAGTACTCTCGGGTGGATCTCATCCGGACCTATAGACTTGTGAGCATCCAAGTTAACTGCTTCCTCTTGGATTATGGGGGGTTTATCCTGCTCG
>NW_009196890.1:0-12775 GCF_000690835.1 Fulmarus glacialis | reverse complement strand
TGGAGATTCTCCTTGGCTCTCTTTTTGTCATTAATATACTTGTAAAAACATTTTTTGTTGTCTCTTACAACAGTGGCCAGAAGGAAGAAGGACAAAAAAAAAAAAGGCAAAGTGGAAGAAAGATTTCAAGATGGGACAAAAACACAAAATCCAAAAAACCCCACCCCAACAAATTCACACTCTATGAAAAGGATTGAGACTACAAAGTGCAATCTGTAAATACATAATCACTCCAAACATGAAAGTCATTACTGACAGACTCCACATCTAGCAGCAAGAGCAGCATCAGACTGAAGCCTACTGAAAAATTTCCCATTAGTGCTCCCCCGTGATGTGCTACCAGCACACAAGACCTTTGCAAAACCTTTGTAAAGCCTGTAACAAAGCTCAGAAGCCACAGACACGGAGCTGTGCCTATCCTCGCATAAGAGAAAAAGTGATTTCAGAAAGACTACCTAGGAAATGCTTGTAAACCTCAGAGACTCTCAGTCTTTTGGAAATATGGAATGACATCTTGTGGAAGAAGGGCAGGGGTGAGAGCAGGAAGCAACATTAGGAAGAACTGGAGCTTCTTGAGCTGGTCTTTGAGAGGCAGAAAGTCCAAACCAGAACGGGTCACATGACTGCCAATAGTGACAAAGTGCCACTTGGAGCCTCTGCCTCTTCCTCCACCTGTTCAAACTTTCATAGTTAAACTCCCATCATTTTACTTCTTTTCATACCTCAGATGGAGTGTACCACAGTAAAAAAAACCAACTGCCTGCCAGTTACTCAAAAAAAGAAGAAAAAAAAGTAAGATCACAGAGATGCTATAATTTTAGATACATAAATACAGACCAGGTAAGTGACAAAAAGTTTCAAGTGTGATAGTCACTACTTTATGAACAGAAATTTTGTCAGAGAAGATAAATCCAGTCCTGCCAGACCCATCCTGTCACCTTCCTATCAGACGAGTCACCTTTGTAATGTACAGTATCTTGGGCGATGTTTTATCTTTGTTGTTATTGGTTTTGTTTTCTTCTTTTTAGACATCCGAATATGAATTATTAAAAGCATTAAGCAGGTATAATTTTCTGCAAAATGTTTCTAAAGTGTGTTGGGATAAAAGCAAAGATGATAGAAGCAGCGCCAACAGCTGAACCCAAGACCTAGTAAGTGAATTTCTGAACTTAGTCTATGCCTAGAGTAAAGCTCTACCCCTTGCGATCATTTTTTATGTTTGGAACTGGGAGAGGGTTCGGGACACCAGAACAAGCAAGCAAGCTTTATAGATACAAATCACAATTTCAAGTTAAAGAACTTGTCTTCCCCAAGACGTTTTTTTTAGTGTGACAAAGCAAAACTTGACTAGGCAGGTGACTAGGCAGGGCAAAATCTGTGCTGTAACTGTTAAAAATGGTATGAGAGAGAGCTGCTGGAGTTCATTCCTTCCCCACCCTTGACAAGTCTGGACTACACAAGAAGAACAACTAATACACTTGTCTAGTATTTCAAATATCAAAGTTACTACACTTGTTGCTGCTCTGAAAAACAACACCCTGATTAGAAACAAACTTTAGTCTTACATGTTACAAACTCACGTCTTACATATTCACCTTGGTAACAAGGTCGGTCCTTAATGTAGTAATGCATGCACAAATGCATAATCCAACAATAGGAATGTGTATCACTAAGCTGGCAACAAGTCTTGCAAAATGACAGATGCTAGTGATCACTTACAGATTTACGGAGACTGTGCATGCTATTCTTATGCAGAGGGCAAACAATAAAACACAAGCTATACTCCCAAAGAGAAAGGGAAATGAGGTCATCTATGTAAAGCAGGATGGCTCAGTTGGAATTGCTATTTCACCTTCTATCTTTTGTTAGATCGCTTAAGGACCAAGTTACTTCTGTTACTCTACACAGAAATTCCCCTGGATGGGACTGCTATTGATGAGCAGCAGCACTTCGCTATTTCAAATCACTTCTGTGTATGAACAATTTCTTACAAACATCAATACTTCCCAGTCGTAAGAAGGGAAGAATGATGAGCATTAATATCAATAACTCCTTTCTGCCATGAAAGGATTTCTATCCATATCGAGAGCGAAACCTTCAATGCATTTCTGCGTAACACGTTTTGCAAAACAAAGACTTACAGTTACTAGGTAAAGCCATTTAAATGCTGATATATTTTCACATTCCAAGAGCTTTAAAAATAGAATTAGTCATGTTGTAGAAGAAAACTGGCAAGGATATTATGAAGGCACAGGGATTATTATAGAATAGCAAGATGTTGATACCTTTATTAGGAAGCACATCAACTTCAGGCATAGAAGAATCAGTTTTTAACTGGAATATTCTGGACTGTATTTTATTCATTAGTAGATTCTCATACTTTGATTGAGATCATGCAAGTCTCTTAAGCAGAAGGGTGGAAAGCTTTTCTCTGAATAAATTCATTTGGTTTGGTTGGTAAGGATGTGAGCTGGGACAATATTCTTACCTTTTTCAAATTAGAAGTGTTTGGAAGCTTAAAGTTCAGATTTTGGCACAAAATCTTCAACTAGTTTCACGCATAAATATCACGACATTTACAAGAAGACAACAAAATATTTTAATTTAAATATGCCCCATACTATACAACTGTATAAAATACCAACTAAGCATTCATTTGCACATTAGGAAAAAAAAACCCAAACCCTGAAAAAGCAAGCAGCACACTGTAGTAATGATAACAGAAGGTGGCACAAGCCAGGATATACAACCAGAAACACAGGCAAGTTACTGTCTCACAACCTTTGTTTACCATCAGAATTACCATCAGAAGGGGAAACACACTGTAACCATCCCAAGACTTCCATGGTTTCTAGTGCCCACCTTATCAGGCAGATGTCAGTGTACCAAAATGACGAAAACCATATTGGTATTTAATATTCTGTTCTTTTTAATTGAAAGGTAGCACTGCTTTCTTAGGATTGCTAGGAAACAGAACAGCAACTACCTGGGTTTCTATTGCAAAACTAATGCTTTGATTGGTAATCATGGAAAGATGGAGAAAGGACAGAACAGGAATTATTCCAACAATTCTAAATTGAATGAAGAGAAACACTAAGTCCAGCAGTAATTTGAGAAACATGGAAAAAAGATCTTGGAAAGGCTTAAAGGCAGCTGTGGCAAACCTACAAAGTTTCTCTCCATTTTATTTATTTTGTGTGTTATTAAGCAGTACATGTATCCAGCAGATTGTTACACCTTAAATAAGCTTATGCACCCCCATGTGCATAAAATGCAGCTCCAGCAATACATGGCATTAGCTCTTAACACTGTTAACATGGAGAGTGTGCCACTTGAGTTAGGTCCAAGACAGACACCAAGTACCAGTGTTAGTTTCAGTTTACAGGGCATACCAATAAAAACAAGATATATCTGCAAGTATTACTGAAGTTCAATATATTCCTGCTCTCTGTAGTCACAGGATACCAATTTCTATTTTGCTTAGTATAATGACAGGCCTTCAATAACACCACGTTTACACTGCACCACAGCTTGGAATGGCTTCATTATACATCTTACTTTCTTAATATATATTTTTTATTTAAAAAACAAGGTGTGAACCTGGACATTTAAGTCAATGTTTGCTTCAAATCCACAGAATGGATTTCTTTATATTAACTCCAGCTACAAAACTCATTCTCAGACCAACTGTGGCAAAAGCAAACCAACAGAGAACCATGCTTTGACTTCTAAAAACATGTTGAGAAGCTTCAAACATCCCCTTTCTAAAACTGTAAGTGATATTTTCCCACAGATATCAGTTACTATCTCTTAAAAAAAATACTGAAACTTATTTCAAAGTGAGAATCTCAATTTTAAAAAACAAGTAATAAAATACACTTCTGCCATCTTTCTTCTCTAAACTTGTATGTCATGAGCTACTGTTTTTAAACACTAACATGTAAAAAACCCGAAAGCTTCTCCCACGTATACTCATTACTTAAGTATGCGTCATTACTTGGCATTAAGCATTTCTAAATACCAGCTTATTTTCAAAGCAAAACTAAGAAAGTTTATATTTATGGACATACAAAGCCAGTAGAAAAAGATACAAGTGTGCAGCTTGTAGAACAGTTCACATCAGGAATGAATGAGGAAAAGGCACTCCATCTCTCTTCGCTGTTCTACACAATGTGTGCAATTTTTCAATCACTGTTAATCTTTTGCTCACAACAATGCAGATTCACATACTGAGTAGAGTTCACGTCTCTCCATTACCATTTTTTTCACTGAAAAATTACATTGCAACATTAGCTTTATTTGTACATTTAAGAGTACTTTTTTTCCAAATGAGAAAGTCAAAGCTACCGAACAAATGTTATTGAAGATATAAATTATTTAAACTTAAATAATTTAAAATCAACTTATTTAAACAACCTTCCTATTGCACTTTTTTCCCATTACTTTGCCAGATAAAACCCTATATAGGCATTTAAAAGATTAAATTTTTAAAAGCACAAGTTACATAGCACCAAAATAAGGTGCCGAAGAAATTGTATGCCTGCTGGAAAATGAGTGCCAATAAAAACAAATATAAATATATATGTATATACACACCTAGTAGTAAGTCCGGGATGCTGAGATAATAAATACTTTAAACAATTTCCCAGATTTTCAGAAACATGTGAGAAACTATAGAAAATAATGCAAAGTTACTTTAGAAGACCAAGAATACACATGCACAAAATCTATTATAAGAAAAAGGTTTACAATTCCCATACTTTAATCTTTAAAACCACCTCTGTTATCGCTATGTACTCCACACAATGACTAGCCTATTAGTTTGAGGATTTATGTGAGTCAGAACAAAGAAAGCTTCCCCCAGTTGCTTTATAATGGAACAGCCTATAGTACCCCCAAAAAAATAAACCTAGTTTGTCCTGTTATGTCTCCAAATGTCTTCTTCTGCCTATCTTTTGTTCCCAGTGATCTGGGAATACACTCATGACATCCATCAACCCGCAGCATCAAAAATAAGGATGAAACTTCCTATATTTTTTTGAGCAAACTTATATTGGAATTTCTCCTACTATAACTGCTGCTGTTGCCACCACACCTGTGAGCTGCTGTTTCCACAGTAAAAGTTTCCCTTGCATATGTCTACTTGTAACCCTTGGAAAAACAACAGCAGTTCAACTTAAATGTGTAGGAGTATAATCTGGCCTTCTCGTCTGAATAATTTTTGGTTTGGGTTTCTTCGTTTCTTCTTCCACATCGTTTTCCTGGTCACTCTCACATACGTGGACGACAACACTGGGAGTAGTGTCAGTTGCAGCATGTAGCTCATACTTTTCTCCTGAAAGTTAAAATATTAACAAAACTGGTTAAAAAGGATCCATTCTGTAGCAAATTATGAAAGAAATTACTAAAAAGAAAGGAATACATAAAAATGTGTAAGTAATACACTGATGACAAAAGCCTGATGCCACAACGCATTAGATGGTCATTAGATGGTGCAGGCAGGTGCATTGCCAACAGTCACATTTACCATCGAGAAGTATTTAGGTTCTGTTTTCAAAGCAACATAGCTCAGCTGCTCTCTTAAAAGCAAGTTTATGTAAATTACCCTAGGCATTCAAGAAAGCGTTCTACATGAGCAGTCATAAGTCTTCTTGGTGGGTTTTTGTCATTTTAAAGCGTACGAGATTATCTACCCACTGTACCACATTCAGGAAGACTTTGTTTTCCTGAATGACGGCAAAACCACAGGATCTTCCTTCCCCCAAAAAGCTGGATGCAGTTCTTCCCATCTCACACAGACGTGCTCTAACACTGTTCTGGCATTCTGTGGAGCAGCGGAGCTAGACAGCAGGCTTCATGCATATATAATGTGAAACTCTCAGATATAATACAGCCAGTGTGTAGAAGAGCTATGATATGAATTTTATTGATCTGTTTTTTTTCCATAATATAAAGAATTGCTTTTAAATCTAACCAGGTGTTAAATAATTTTAATCTTATATTAGATCAGGGAAAGGGCAAACTATTTCTTTTCACCGCTTCCCTGATCAGCTCCCCTTAATTTTTTTCTTGTTACGTTATACCCATTACCTCTCAGTGGAGAGAACAGCCTCCACTAAGACCACTACAGTGATCTTGCACATCAGCTGTTCAAAAGAGCTAACACCTGTGGCAAGCAGCACACTTTAGTGTGCCAGGGCTCTGAAGTGGTCTCTGCTCTGTTTCCCTGAGAACTTTAGGAAGGGGAACTGGTACAAAGAGCAGTTCCATAGAGGAAAAGGCTCTTGCCTCCAGTTCTTCAGAAACACACGAGCCATTGTGCTAGAGTAATCCTTGCTTGCTCCTTGGTACCAAGTCATTAACTCTGTGTTCCAATGAACATCACAGTCAAGAGGCAAAGCTTTATAGGGCTCAACATTCACAATATCTATGAAAAATCTCGTGGGAAAAGGGATCACAGATCTGCCAATGAGCTTACTGCAGGACATCTCAATAACAGCACTTTCAGGGGAAAAAGGACCAACTTTTACTGCTTAGTAAGCCCTTATGTATTTATTTTAAGACCTACACGTTTCTTTTTGGTATTGCTAAAACTTGAAAGGAAAGCTTGTAGTAAAGAAAGCACCACCCATGGAGCAAGCTCTGAACTTTCATAAAGTCAGTAAGCTGTAATGGTATTTATTTATTCATTCCACATGTTTCATCAAAACCAACTTTTATTCCGACAAGCATAGTCTTATAGGACTTCTGTTTCAAAAACTGCTTTCAGGAAAATAAAAACTTTGATAAAAACATTTAGTATGTCAGCAGTATTCTTGAGGGATGGTTTTAAAGACCTACATGCAGGATCATCTGCTTAGTTTACATATTTCTGGATAAAGAAATGATTCGTGGCAGCGTTTTGTACCTCCACTTCTAACTGTAATATCTTTCCTATAATTTGTTCTTGCCATTATAATTCACACACTGTTTAAAAGATGGTACTTATTAAAAACTGGCAATAATCTACCCCAATTTTTATGCCAGCATAAGCATAGATTTTGTCCCTGCAAAGGGCTGAATTTTCACAGGTAAGAAGAATTCCCTTAGTGGTTTGTAAGATGCACGTTATTTTCACTAGAATCTTCGGATATCACCAGCATACAGTCAACCATAAACTACTACATAGAAAGCTGATGTATGAGGAGCTAAAAGTTCTGCCCCACCCTGTTCTCCACCCCTTACTACTGACATAATAAGATGCATTCCCTAAGTTGGTAGGTAAACAGGTATATAAAAATACGACAGTAAAACGATTCAGACTACAGTTTTTATTCTCTTTGATACTAAATGTGGCTATTTTTTCTCTCCCCTAAACTTAAGAGTACAGTTGCAAACAAGTTAAATCAGAGTTGCAGATTTTGGGAAATATAATTTGCAGCAATTCTCATTGAGAAGGTTGTCTTAACTGAGGTACTAAATGACATCAAGGGATGTGATCATCAACCACTGAAAAGCAGAACCATGTTTAAAATAACAGTTCAGTTTAGTGGATCTTTACATGTATTTCTGAAAGCAGTATTTGGTTTAAAACACAAATAGCAGGTAGAACTGTTTCTCCTATCTGTGGTGCTATCTATTTTTAATAGACCTATAAGCAGTCTACACAGCATGGTTAGCTGAAATGACAAGCAATTTATGGGACAGCACTAGAAATAAGGGGTAAGTGTACATTCTTAATATCTCCTCTAGTTTGGACAGTGGGGAAGAAAGAGGAACCCGATACAAACTTTTTTCCTTTCCAGGGTGAAGCCATCTCAAAGCTTCCAAAAAATGAATAAATTGCAACAGATGAAAATTAGAAGGAGCAAGGAGTGGCAGAAACTTCTCTCTCTTAACTCCAAAAGAAAATTAGGTTGATACTGATAGTTTCCCTCCTATATATACTACTATCTCAGAGGTAATTCTAGCACAGAGCTACACAGCTGTTAACTGGTTCATTGTCTCAGTCTGAAACAGGACTTTCCCATCGCTTCAAAAGGTATGTAACTACATGAGTGCCTCTTCATTTTCAGGAAGCTTCTTCCTGAAAATTCTGATGAACAAGCTAATATATTATTGAAGCAACATTCATGCTCTCTACAAACCACAAAACAGATCACATTGTGGAGGTCTGGGCCCTCCAAATGATCCTGTGGAATTACTATATGTGTAAGAAACTACTGTTTACTAACACTTTTTCTGGTATTACAAATTTAATTGGTAGATAGTAATTCATTTGAAAAGTTCTAGAAATTCAGAAAGTTTAAAAGGTGTTTTACTCAACCAGAATTCTAGTGCTTCTACTCCTTCTTACCTGGTCCTAACTTGGAGATAGCATATAAAAGGTCATAGTTAATGACTGGAGTAGCATCTTCTACTTGCTTCCAATCAACAGGTGGAGAGGCTGGAGGTGAAATCAAAAACTGTTTGTCTGGATTTGGTGGTGCCAAATGCGAGCTTCCAATGTGCAAAGTCTGAAAAAAGCATAAAAGCCAAAGCTGTTTCACTATTGTCAATGAATCCATCATTCATGAGGAATTTTAGGGTTTGGATAGATGTTATGCTGTAACAGGCACTGAAGGTGGCAGCATGTAACTATATTATTGAAGAGAGCTATATGAAAGACCCAGTATACAAAATACAGACAAGCCACCACATTCATTAACTCTGATGAAACATGCAATGAAGTATGCACATCCGCATCTTCTCATTATGGAGTTTTACAAAAATTTCACCAGAAAATATCTGTCCTTAAGATACTGAAATAGGAGGAAGCTGGATATGGGCTTTAAGGCCTAATGACAAATGGTGTTGAAACTCATTACCACAAGTGAGAATTCTAGAAGATATATAAATAAACTGGCTCCTTCAGGACTGTCCCTAGGGACATCTGAAACAGACACACATAGATTAATTTTCCCATTAAATTTACGGAGGAAAATACACAGCAGCTACCAAAAAGCACCCAGATTACCAGAACCTGAGAGAGTTTC
The DNA here is from genome assembly GCF_000690835.1 of Fulmarus glacialis. Lineage (NCBI taxonomy): Eukaryota > Metazoa > Chordata > Aves > Procellariiformes > Procellariidae > Fulmarus > Fulmarus glacialis. The sequence continues at coordinate 3,761 of NW_009196890.1, read as the reverse complement.
ACATCTTTAGCAGCAGACGCTAGCCAGCTATAGAGCTGCACTGATGGCAATCTCCAAGTACAAACATGTGCTAAACAAACAATTTGCAGGAGTGAAAGCAGGATCAACAGGTAGAGTCCTGAATGTGCAGCTCTACAGTTTGGACTCCCTCAGATACTACTTGAGCACGCAGGTATGTACTGTTGGCAGAGCACACTTGGCTTCCCCCACCCTGTTAAACTCTATCTTTGACCATGCTGATTACTATCACCTACTCCCTTTCCCCAAGGTTATCAAAACAATACAGAGGGAGACATAAAATATGCAACAGCCTCCAAATACTTGTAGCTTTGGAACAACCTGTGATTCTCTAATCAAACCGAAAAATTTAACAGTGTTCATTAGCGTGACTGAAGACCTGCGGAAGCTTATAAGTTATGCTTTAGTACCTTGTAAGGATAATCACAAAAAGACTTACCTGAGCAAAATACAGTTTTATTTCCTTTCCAAGGAACTCTGTCTTGTGCAACTGGATTCTAGCATCTGCTGCAGATAAAGGGTTACTGAAATTTATTCGTACTCTTTTGAAGCTCTTAAAATACTGAAAGGTGATATCTCTGTCGTATGTTCTAAACAGCGATTCAAATTTGGCCTGAAAAGAAAGGACCAGAGAAGCAAGTGAATATGCAAACCACTACATTTTCTCTAAAGAAATGCAGAAATAAATTGCCGTTACTAGTAGGGGCATACTACCACTCTTGAATATTGATGTATTTAAAACAGCTTAGATTTAGTTTTCTTCCTCTCTCTTTTTATAATGAATTTTTCTATCTTATCACTTGTTTTCTCTACAGCAGCTTTTTTCTTCCTTATTAAAAAATAGATTATAATTAATAAGTGTTGGACATGATACTCTGATTTAGTGACATAATAGAAATAGTATTGGTAAGATATTGAAAATAAATGCTTGTCTTATAAAATTAATATCCAACGGCCTGAAAAAAGTCTGCCAAGCATGCCTTTGTCTAAGTGTGCAATTTTCAAGGAAACCAACACAACAGTTTTAACAGAGAAAAATGAAAAAAGCATATTTGCAAGCTAAATGTAATTTTCTTCAGTGACTCAGCATGCATAATAAAGTTCATGAACATCTCCTGTTTTAATAGATGCTACTTTCATTTAGGAAAATGACCATATTACTGAACTCTAGTTTAATCTTCTATTTCTGGAACCAAATTCTAAAAAGGCTCCCACTATCTTTCCAAAATCTTAAGTACTAACCATACAGCTCCTAAAGGGCCTTTGACACGCTTTTTGTTTTGACTGTGTAGTAAGAGTAGGAACTGGACCAAAACCTCATACCTTCATAGATCTGCAGCTGAGTTACTTTGCTGTCCTATCTGCGTAAAAAGACTGAAGCACCTTTACCAACAGCTGGCTATCTCCATTTTGCACTTTGGGTTTGTGCTCCTAGGGCATCTATGCAAACCCAACTTGGCTATTTTTCATATCATTTATATAAAGAGTGCTTCTACTCTTACTTCAGGATGCCAGACCAAAGGAAGAGAAAGAAGCAGGAGGTTCTGAAGCTGCCACGCTCTTGCAAAGTGTTTCAGGCTCACATTGAGAACACAGTAACCAGTCACAAGACTTATTTCAGTGTCAGCAATAGACCAAGCATTCAGATTTCAGTATTTTCAGATATGTTCTCTTCATAAAAGCTTACTAGTAGTTCAATACAAAGCCAAAATAAACAAGTATGTAAAATCACATTGCCTCATTTTTTTTACTGTTACAGTCCGAATTAGTAGAAAAAAGCAACAAAGATTACATAAGGCGGCAGTGATTACTTCACAATTTCATTTTCCTTCCTGAAAACCTCTGCTTCACAAACTTGTCACAGCTATATACAGAACCACTATATTTCAAAGATATTTTAAAATCAGAGCTGTCCTGCTTCTTGCCGAGCCACACTTAAACTTCTTCAAAATGAGCTCTGAAACAAGACCAGGATCCTCTGCACACAAAGCCTGTATTTGTTAGCCTCCTGTACTCCAGAGAGCTGGATGCAACCATGAAAAGTAAGCCAAACCCACGCTAAATTGCATTTCGAAGTACACATTCAACATTTAAACTCAGAGAGTACCTGCGAGATTTGTGCAATATATATAGTTTTTTTAAAATGTCATGCTAGCAATACAACACTAAACAAAAGGTTATTTTTGTCCCTAAGGTATCTTAGCAGTCAACAATTCACTGTATCAGAAATGGATTACTTACATTATATTAATTCTAATCAGTTAAATACAAATCCAAGAGGACTTCTTATAGTTTTAACATTATACTCTTAACTAAAGTGCCAGCCAAAAAATCCCACAAAAAGTATAAAGTGTACTATAAATTATGCGACTCTTACTACGAAAATTATAATCTAAACATTTGCTGAAAACACATACGCAAGTGAAGAATACACTACACGGACAGTCAAGGAAGTCTGGAGGTAAACTTCTGATCATTTTCAAAAGCACATAGCTTAAGATCTAATAATTTCCAGAGTTAGAGTCATTCATATCAGAGCATACTATTGCAGACTTGTAAGACCCAAGACCCTCACATCAAACTGAAATTTTCTTACAAGTCAAAAAGCTATCAAGGCATCCGTATTTTTAAACAATTTGAAACAGCACCTACATACTTTAGTATTCCAGTAGTTCACAGAAATAAATCACAAAAGATAAAGCATACCCTTGTTTCTGCTTGATTGAAGACATCGCTATCTGCCACACAGGCAATCAGAGAACTAAAACTGTAGTTAAAATTTCTAAAATGCATTTTGTTCTTCGCCAAAGCGATACTTGCTGTTCCGCAGAAACCAATGACTTAAGGAAGCCGTTGGTCCTGCAGGCAGCGTTTATAAGGGAAACAAGTCCAGCCCCTCAAAAAAAAAAAAAAAGAAAGAAAGGTTTCAGAGCATCCTGTATGTGACAGCGAATTCCTGAACAAAGTCCTGCATGCTTTGAGGCAGTCAGGAACAAAATGTAAGCTGCGACTGGAAAGAGGTGACGTCAGCACATTAGTCAGCTTCCCTATGCTAATTACCAGCGCTCGGGAGGATGGAAAAAACAGCTGAGGTTTGCACAGCAGCTGCTTTATCGAGCCTCTTGCAGCATAGTTTCCACTGGTAGTAATTCCATTCAGTGCTCAGACAACATGCTCTTCACTGGAATGGGACAACCCATCTTAAGATGGAAAATGTTACTGCTAAAGGACCAAAGTCTAGAGTAATAGGCTGTAATTAGCCAGGAGGAAAATTTCAAGACTTCAGAACGGAAAACAAATCCCTCAGGTCAATAGCTTTTGGTAATTTTGTGGAAAAAATACACCAACTGAAATTTAGAGATTAGAAGGAATTGATTTGGGAAAATACTTTTTCCCCCCATTACAATGAGAATTCATTTTGAAGCTTTCTTCAAAGCAACTATATGGACTAATTACCATTCTTGCTACGTTAAAACCTCATTCCGAGCCTCATAAACTGTTGAGGTTTTTTGTTTTGGGATGGTTGGGGGTTGGTTTTTTTGTTTCTTTGCTTTGTTGTTTTGGATTTTTAACAGGAGCTTCATCAGAAATCTGCTGGCAGGGTTTTAAAAGACAACCTGAACTACCGGCAGCAGTGATGAGGTATGAAGCCTACATTTCTGACATTTTCTGGTTTATTTGTATCCCAGTTTCAGAACACTTCCCAAAAAGCAGCACAGGACACAGGTTTTGGGGGGGGTTTG
>NW_009196889.1:0-11315 GCF_000690835.1 Fulmarus glacialis | reverse complement strand
TAAATAAATAAAATAAAATAATAAAATAAAATTGTTTGTGAATTCTTATCTAACCGGAGTCAAGATTCATGTACCTGAAAAGCAAACCTGACTTTAACACAAAGGCTTCAGGGATATCTTACTTTTGCCACAAAATTTTTATTTTCAAAATTTGTTGGGGGCAGAGGGGATATACCAATTTCAGCTGAACAAGCATCTAACATAACAGATTTAAGCATCTGCATTTCCCATACCTCATCTATACTCTTGTTGACAATAGGTTTGTCAGGCTCTCCACAAGCAGTTCTAAGTTCAGAGCCAAGGCTCACAACTGTTTCTAGTTCTTCTTGTAGTCCATCAATTTCTTCTTTAGCAGCCTACAAAGAGAAAAAAATCCAACACTGCTAATACTAAATTTAATAATCTATGTACAGCTTGCTTTCAAGATAGAACATGGCAGATTTGACCTTTGTTTTCTTTAAAGTCACTTGGACTAACAATTGCATGCTTAAAATATAAGCATCCCTTTGCAGTGTCAGAGTGAAATCAACTGACATCAGTCTAAATTATAACAATGGCTTATGATGTCATTTTGCATGAGATGGAAAAAATAAACAGGAAGTTTTAAATTAGATTTCTTTAATCAGAGTGTTTTCTTTGTCAGAGGTTATCATTCAACCTTCAAATCTTTAACTATCAGCATAAATAATGATAGGCTTAGAACATAATACATAGAGCATAATACATCTGTATACCTTTCATTTAGATGTTACGTATTACTCAGAGAATCTAAAGTATGTATAACTTTTAAAAGTCTCAGTGACATGCTTATTATATACATGTCTATAAACAGATATGTAAATATAATGACAGGCACATGCTGCATGCTCATTGCAATTAAGCACTGATACATGTTATTTACCATAGACTCTGGAGATATCATTATAGTAAATTTCTATACAATTATCCCTCTTGGTCTCTAAAAAAAAATATATTCTCCTGTGGTATTTCATAGTAATTCTGTCTTTTCTCTGCATACTGTAAATAAAATACTTCAAGTCAACAAAAATAGTTTCTACTGACCTCAGCAGCTTCTTGCTGTTGCTTGACTACAGATGGGTCAACTCCAGGTCCCTCCAGTTCTCGAATGAAGTCCTGAGTATCTTTAATAGTAGCTACAAGAGCCATATGATCACACCAAAACTTTTCAGCTAGTTCCATTACATCCAACAATTTGGCCTCCCTTTCCTCAGTCAAGGTCTGGATGTCTTCCCAAATGAGGACCATTTGGTCTAGTTTATCTTGAACAGCTAAACAACAAAGGAACTATATTACTACCTTGGCAAACAATTCTTCGTCATAAATCTCTCTACAGTTGTACAGCAGAAACACATGTGTACATTTTAAAATTTAGACTCTAAAATTGTTTCTTTACAGGACTCCTTATCATGTTAAGTGGAAACAACCAACATGGCCTTTAAAAATAAAACAAAGGTCATAACCATGATGAATTATTTTAAACGAATGCTTTGATTTTATAAATCTTTAGCAGCTTCTCCAGGAGAACACAATCCCCAGATTAGTGGTCATCAGAAATGAACATTTTTATATGCTGCAGCTTGCTGCATTTCCACTATATGAAACTTTCCTCAATCTACTACCTTTAGCAGATATATCCTTATCAGCTCCTTCTGAGCGAGCAATCATTTCCTCCCCTCTCTGTTTAAGTGTCTCATACACCGGCTGAAGTTTTTCCAGATCCACTGACACATTCTTATTTTCACTGATTTGCTCTTTAATCTTCTCAACCTCTGCTGAGATGGAAGGTGGCTGCCTCAGACGTTCAACTATGCGTTTCAGACTCTCAAGAGTTGGATCTATCTTGTCATGAAACTAGGAGGGTGGTAAAGGACACAAAGAAGTGGCAAAGAAATTAGAAAAAAATAACATAAAAATGGCATCTGAAATTCTCTTGGAAAAAGGTACTTTAAAATTAACATAATTAACATCTCCATCCAACATATGTATGTGCAACTTGCAATACCCCCCTTCGTGGTTCTTCCCCTCTTTTAATATCTAAATTACAAAAATGACCTTACAAAATGGTACTTCCTCTCAGATTTAAGAATTTTACTATGAAGTTTGGGTTCAGACCTGAGACACTCCATCTGAAGATACTACACATATGGCAGAATCTATTTGCATTTAGTCCTGTGTAATTCATACAGTACTTTGTACCTTATTCTGGAGAGCCATGGCTTTCTGATTTCATTATTTTAGAAAGATATTTACCTTAATATTAAATACATACATTTTCATATCAGGACCAACATACCAGCATATAACCACCGACTAAGATTTGATATGTGAGGTCATTCAAAAGACATTTGTTAATGCCCTAGTGATGCTTGTTAGTGCAGTAAAGGTATGTTACTTTCTGCAACTAAAAGCACACAACAGCGTGTATTATGTTTACCTACATTTGACTGAGCCCAGGTAGGTACCCAGAAACTCAATTACAGCTATGTTAACATGGTTCATCCTTTGGTACAGGTCCAAAGTTAGCCTTTACTGTATGCTTTTGGATCCATAGATTCCTAAAAATATCTCACCACCATGCCCCTTTCAAATTACAGAAATTAATAAATTGTGGGTGAATTTAATGATCCTTCAGGATCTACAAAAAGCACTCAACTACACTCGGGAAAGGTTCTAGAAAGAGCACAGCAAAACAAGATTACCTTATGTGAACAAATAGCTACATCCTTTCTATTCAAAGGAACATAGGCAATACAAATGTAATTACTTTTTCCCACCATACAACCCACTTCAAATCAGACTCTGTGACTAATGTTATGGACTCGGTGTTTTTGTTGGAAGTATGAATATCATACAAGCCAGCAAAATGTATTATGAAAGATAAGTAGCCTTCCCACATTCAAGACTTCTAAAAACTAATTGTGGCAACAAAACCTTACAAAAGTGAAAAAACCTGAAATTAAATTGGCAATATTCAGGTCTAACTTTAGGACATATATATTACATTTTAAAATTGTCAGCGCATTCAGTGGGCCTCCTTGTACTCGTACTTCAATGAATGAGACAAGGTGTTTTAGAACTTAAAAAGAAGCAAATGCAAGTCATTACAACCTCTCATTCTGGCTGCATAGGTTATGTCCTGCCTTTGATACGTAATGCAATTTAATATAATTTAAAACCTGAAGAGTTAAGTAATTATTCCTCCAGGACTGTCTAGACAAACATTGACATAGCCATCATAGTACAGAGCCCTGATAATATATATTTACGTATCTTAATAAAAAAAGGAGATTATATAAAATTACATTCTGGGCATTACAATGTTTTGCTTTGCCATCTGTGTATACATTGATGTATAATAAAATGAACCTTAAAGTACTGCATAAATAATTACGTATTTTCTCAACATCTGGTTATATTCTAGCTGTTACCAACGAATGCATTTTTATTCTTGCTTTCTCTACTTAGCCAGTACAACATGTTAATGTCTATCACATACAAAGCAGGGACTTGAATGTTAAGTAAATACCTTGATTTTCAAATGTACAGCTCCAAACAGGGGGAGGACTGAGCATTTATGATAAACACTGAATCTAAATAATCAGGCATCTTTCAGAGGTGTGAATAAGGAAGGTGTTCAGAATGACTTAAAGTATAATATAATGTCTGTAACCAGTTCAAAAGCAGGATGATATCTGATGTCACTTTTTTCCCTTAGCTTCTTAAACTCAACCTGCAGGGGCTAGGAATATGACAGTAATTACAATGACCTATGACAAAAAGTATTTAGAATGTAGACTTGATGAGAACTTTAAGGTGTATTTCTTTATAGTATTTCAGACCTGAGCAGAATATAGCACTTAATTTCCAATGAACAGAGAAAAAGGGGATTTTCCTATAAAAACAGCGGTATAGAACAAAGTATTTTTATTCAGGTTTTTGTATGGGTTCATGTACCCTGTTTTACTAAGTTCTTTTCTGAATTCGGGATTAAGTAAAAGAATTTCAGTTTGGGTTTAATGACAATTAACCCAATATTTAAAAGTCTCTAGAATGTGATACCTAACAATACTCTGTCGAGGTTCATTGCATAGGCTGATGAACATAAGATACGCAGCTTTTATGAACTTGATCTGAATTTTACGCTCATGATGACATTTTGTGAGGTCTGACTTTGCTCGCGATACTTTTACGTAACAGTTCAAGCAACGTTACGGTAAGTTCTTGTGGGTCTGCAATGAAGACCAAATGCTATTACCACTGCCAAGCTACCCTCTAGTTCCATTGGTAAAGGACTGTAACTAAAGCTGCCAAGTTCAAGATATAACGATACTCAAGTTAACTGATCAACAGTGACATCCATATACAAAGCATCAGCTAGTAACAGACCAGCAAGAGAAAAAGGAATAAAGTGAAAATAAAATCCCATATTTTAAGACCAAATGTTCCTTTTTTTACTTCAAAATTAAGAAGCAATAACATTTTTGAATTGCAGCAATCGTAATACTGACCAATATATAAAATTATAATCCCTCTAGAAACAGAAAAATCAATGCCATAAGCAGTGATATGAACATTCACAGGCCATTAGGTTGAAAAATACAGCTAAAACAGCAGGTTAGTCTTGATATATACACATGTAATATGACAATGGCTGTTTATCTTTCCATTTGAATGAATCCAATTACACTTTAAACTTAAACTGATACCTGGGTACACTGAGAAATGGCTTCATCCAGTGCCAGTGCTCGCTTTTTGACATCTTCCTTAATTTTACTGTAAAGGGTGTCAGCTGCCACATACTTCTCTTGGATAGAAAAACCTTCCCCTGGGCTCAGCTCCAGCAACTGAGGCCCGGTTTTGTTCATCTTATCTATATGGGGCTTGTGCTCAGCGATCAGCTCACGCAGTTGCTATAACAAATGAAACAGCTTATCAGTTTCGTATGCTTGCACCACCACATTACAGCTGTCCACACTTCTAACACATCCAGCTGGCAAGAAATTCTAAACAAATACCCTTTGTCCTAATGTAAAGCACAAATAATATCAAATAAAGTTAGTGACTGTTCTGCCAGTGATAGCTCCCATTCCAATACAGAGTTACCTAGGCATGAAACATCACAATTAGAGATGCACTGGAAAGGTCCCTGCAATACTCTTGTAGGACATATGATTACAGGTGAAATATAAGATGCTAACTATGCATATGACGCTGGCAATAGACGCTCCCCATCATATTTAGTACCTATAATGACAGAAATGGCAACAATATTCCAGACATGTGCGTAACACCACCACGTATATACTTTTCATGTTGGTATTTGTCACTTGCCCCAAAGCCTTCCATTGAAGAACGTCACAGAAAGAGGTACTGGCATTGCAAGAATATTAATTCAAATTATCCTTGATTTAAGAAGAGGAACCTAGCATAAGGAAGGGCCAAAGAAATTAGTGAAAAGGACAAAAGGACAAGGAAGACTGATCAGTAGAGACCTATCAACCTAGTTTAGCAGTCTCCCCTCTGTCTTTACAACAGCGCTACTACTTAACTGACACAAAGTTTAACAAGTAATTAATAAATTAAATTTGATCTCAGCTGTCTACTCCCTCTCATCATCCACCCCCAAAGTAAGCCAAAACTGTGCAGAAAACTCTGCAGAGGCTTGTGGAAGTGAAAGGTCACAAGGTCTCTTCCAACTTGCCTAAGGATTTTGGTTTTGTTTACTTACACCCATTGATCTGACAAAAGGGTAAGTTTTTTTGTGGAAGTTGCCCGATTCTTCCCTTCAGTTTTATTTATTTTCTCAGCTCATTCCTCCCTTTTAGAAAAATCCCACTGTCTTCTGAGGCACTGTCCCTCTTGGTGCTGTGAACTCCATGCTTTTCTATCCTATAGCCCCTGTGCAGGAACATGAGAGGCACATGCTCTGTTCCTCCCAGCTCAGAGTTTGTTTAAATTAATCAAGACACAGAAAAGGGCCTGTATCAGTCTCAGTGTAAATAAATCCTCTTCTCTTCAACTAAGATCCTTCCCTTAAAAAGCAATCCAGAAACTGGCTTGCCCACTTGCTCCTCCCCAGAAGAGGAGAGGTTGAGAAGATTGAAAAGGCAGTGACCATGACTCTCCACAGTTCCCTGATGACAAAACAGCAATGAAAATACAACCCCCCCGATTCTAGCTACTTACTGAGAATGTAACTATTTGTATATTTGCAACGAGATAAATAACGCTGATTAGCAGAGAAGAGGAAAAGGTGAAACTAAGAACAGTTTGAAAGTTTGTAGAAAATAATTTTGTGTTTAATTTCTGTGCACAAATAGATGATTTTACACAAGGCCACAAGAGTGCACATTTCTGGGTCCAAACCTTATGCTAGTACTCTGCCCACAGCTCAGTTCAAACCAAATTGACTGCATATTACTCACATAGAATCAACTCTATGAATTCCATGACTTGGAACAAAGGTAGTCATCAGTAAATACATCAGAACAGAAATGTAAGTGAATATAGAAAACTGTTTTCAATTCACATTCAGAACCTTCTTCTTTTTCTTTTGGGTTTTTTTTTTCCTTTCAATAGAGGAATAAATGATTTGGTCTTCTCCATGATCTACTTTCGGGTAAACAATTCCAGTAAACAAGTATTTCAGATCAGATTACGTGTTAAAATTGCCTGACATTAATCTTATACTTAACAAACAAATCTCAGCTAATGGCATAGCCCAGGGAAAATGCAAAAATAGAAGCTCAGATCTGAAGGGCCTCTCATGCAAGCAGAATGATTAAAGTAGATGGGGAACAATCCTGTAAGTAAAGCAAGCATGATTTGGTTCACGGTGACTAATCAAGATAGTTTGTAAAGCTGATGTTATATAGCTAGTCTTAATAGAGCATGTTTGTTCATTGTGGACATAATAGGAAGACAAATGAGTGAACCCAGTGTTTACCAGTACGTAAGAGTAGCACATTTATATTAACTGGTCTCAGAGTCAGCAAGACTTTGAAGTCAGGGTTCATCCTATCTAACTTGAGTCACTTAATTGAGGCAGCATAAAATAAACAAACACTAGTTACTCTATGCTCAGTAGGGAGAGACAGGTATCTCCAGTCGCCATGTGAGCTTTGCATGTGCCAAAACATGCAGGTTTTTAACCTCGGTGGGATACATCTGGTTCCATGTGATACTAGTAGCCATATATGAAATGTACTAATTTTTATCCCAGCTGATTATTCCTCCATGTAAGAAAGCCCATATGGTGGCCAGCCTACAACACTCTTGCCTCTATTTTGTGATGTTATAGTAAACAATTACTTCTTTTAATTATTACATAACAAACATACTTGACATGAGAAACGATTATGGGATTGGCTGGAACCCAAGCAATCAATTCTTGGCCCTCTAATTGTCCACCCTCCTGGCTCAGCTAAGTTTAGTTCCAATGATACCAACAAAACAAAAGCCAAATTTTGTACATGTACATAAGATCAACATATGTGCATATTTGTATACAGACTCTGTACACAAAGGCAGCATTTCACTTTCAGCATACTGACAGCAGGTACTCCAGTTCTTTAGATAGTCATGTTTTACCTTCTTTTGTTTCTCTCAACAACATTCCATGTCTGTTCTTTCTATTTATGGGTTTGGTTTGTTCTAATACTGACATTAATGTTTACTTTTAAATATACTTCTTAACTGTTAACTTTTGTGTGCTCAGTTCTCTCACTACAATGGCAATTTTTTCCCCTTTAGCCCTCTTTTATGCTTACACATTGTTTACTGCCTTCCCCAGAGAGTCTTGGTTGCATGCACAGTTTGGGAAACAGTAGAGGTATGATTGAAAATGTATTTATTTTGTATTATTATTTTAAAGAATTCTTTTTTCAACAGAAGTATAATTGTCTGGGTTTTCAGCATTTAACAGAGTACTCCACAGTTTTAAGCAGAACACTACTGGGGTTTTCACACTTTTTTTTCAAAACTGGCAAAATGCTTACCCTATGCTCTTCTTGTTGTTGCTTTAAAGTTTCATATTCAAGGGCTGGCGCAGGAAGCTGAGAAATGATCATTTCTGTTTCAGCTAACCATGGCCAAAGCTCTTCGTAAGTCTCCCAGAACTGGTTAACCAGGGATTGAGCCCGTTCCAGCTGGAGGTTTCTCTCAGAGTTCATTTGACAGACTGCATCATATTTGTGTAAGAGGTTTTCCATTTTTTTCTGTAAAATAATATTAACAAAAAATAGCAATGTATGTTTTTCCACGTGTCTATTAACTATTTCTAAACAATCTTTGATAATTATAGCACCAAACCACAGTGAACCAAATATTAGTTTTGATAACGTTTCTACAGTATCAGTGTTTAAGATGGACATAATCAATATTGCAGGAGATTGGAATTTGGCAGAGTACTTTCAAAGTAATTAGAAGATATTTAATTATATTGATATTTACAAATAAGACTTTATTCATAGGGCTTCCAGTGAAGCTGCAAATGATTTGACTGCAGATCTTAGCCCCACTTCCTTACTGAAGACGCTTATCTTCAGTGACACTTGGCAGAAATTAAGTTTTCCACAGCATTTCTGAATCAAAGCATCACGAACAACACACAAAAATCTGGTGGGGTTTTTTTTTTTTAATCTGGCAAGAGAATAGGGTATACTGTTGTGCTTGTAGCTTACAAACTTGCAACAGAAACCACAAAACATTATTTTCCAGGTTAGCGTACATTAATTAATGAGGATGTGTTACCATTAATAATATGATAGAACTACAAGGTTTAAACATTACAAATCTGCTGTATTTGGGCATGTGATAATAAAAGAAAGTATCAACTAGCAATACATTTTTCCTGTGGAAGACTGCCCATGTTATCATTTTTATGAAATATTATATGTGACAATGCACATAAATGCTAGCCTTGGAAAAAAACTAGACATATAAGCAAGCCATTGAATGTGAAGTAAAGAATCTTTTTTGGCAGAACAAGCTATCCTTTCATTTGTTATGTCTTGCATGTAAATTAAGTATAGAGATGCTATCCAAAGGACAAAACATAGCCTAACACACAGATATACAGTATTTTTGACAAATACAAATATTTAATAGAGACTCACATAAAACTGCTCTCCCTTATGACTACAGTTTCATAGACAGAACATCTCATCTATTTTAAATTCACTTAAGAGCAAATCAAATTTATTCAGAGATCCTGCAGCAGAGCACAGATAGTGAAGCATTGTTGTTCAAGGAGGGTGGTCATTGGAAGGACTAAATTTACACAACATATCCAGCCTCACCATAATTTAGCAAAAAAACCCAACCCCGCAACTAACCCATTCTTAAATGCCAACATGAAAAATCTGTCTGTATATATATACAGCCCCAACATCAGGCTCTGTGTGTGTGTAATAAACAAAGGCATAAGAATGCCTTTCATGGGCTGTGTTAGTCAACAGGATGGAATAACTTTGACAAGTAAGGTCTACACTGAAATCAGCAGAAATGAAAGATTCATGCTGATGTGCACAGCCATTGGATCTGGCACAGAAATACACATGCCCAGAGCGTCACTGACCCAAGAGAACTGGGGAAGAACAGCCATATTCCACACACACCATCCCAGATGACTAATACCTATTCACTCAATAGGCCATTGGCTAAAACACTATTTACCATGGATAAAGATGATAAATGGGGCTCCAAGTTAGCGTCAGGCAATGAAGCAAGTACACAGTGTTTGCTCTTTGAGCATCCTGAAGGAAGAAGAGTGATACACAACAGCTTTTCTTCTAGTATTACAATCCTCAGATTAGAAGTGGCTGTAATCAATGCTTTTTCATTAGTATTTCAAAAAAGACATTATAGGAATCCTTCTACTTATATATTGTCTGCATATCTACTGCTGAAGCTGCAATTTAAGGAACTTTACCTTCATGGTCTGTTTCTCTTCTTCGGTGCACGTGTTCATAATCTTATCCCCAGATTTAACAAGTTCATCTATAGTATCTTTGTGCCTCAAAATCTCCATGGTAAAAGCCTTGAAACACAATAAAAATTGGTCAGAAAAAAAAAATAGAGTACATGGAGCAAAAACTACTTTTACAGTGCATTATGATGGACTAAAAATTAAATCATGCCAGTACATTTTCTAGATGGAGAGTGTGCTGGCCAATAATTAACATGACAGTTGGAAATGCATTTCTTTTACCTTTTGAACTTGCAGCTGAGCTGCGGTCTGGTCTTGCTCAAGCCTAATATCACCCAGAGACATCAGTTTCTTTTCTGTTTCTGCAATCCAGGCAAATTCAGCATCAGCTGCTTGATCAAACTAAATGAGGGAGACATGAATTAGTTCAGCAGTTTTATAAACATGAAATTAGAATGCCTGTTTCAAAAATTTTAAAGAAGATTAAAAAGCAATACTTTTGAATTTTTAGAAAGATAGCGGCTCACTTTCCATATGAGGTTTTTATATAAATGAAACACAAAGCCCAAAATGGTTCTGAGGGATTGTAATACAAGCAGCTTAATTTATAAGCGTAACAAAGCAAGAGAAGCAAATACATTTTTCCAATGTCTACAGCTCTCTAACAGACCTAAGAAAATAAAAAGGGTTATAATTTCAGAATTTTAACTAGACTGTTTATTTTCATTTTATTCTATTCTACTTTTCCATCTCTGTGTTTATTATTACTGCTAGTGTTGCAATTATCCTAAGAAATAGTTGTTTGATGTTATCGTTTTAATCTTAAGAGCTACTTTGGTATTAAATGATAAAGGCAAAACAATCATAATTCAACTAAGTCAGTGGAAAAACCTCACTGAATTCAGAGAAGACAGGATTTCATCCAAAACTAGACCTTGGATTAAATGCGAAAATTCTTTGGGGCATTTGGGTGCAGCCAGTCCTTTTCCTAAAAAATTAACTTTTGACTACCATTAGTCAACACTTAAATGTTTCAGAAATTATCTCAAAGCACTAAAGTAATGAGAGGATTTAAAGGATCTGTTTCTTACTAATTTGAGAAGGAGAGCATGAGATCCTGAAAAGAAGTACATGGGGATCTAATTCTTCTGAAAAGTAAGACCAAATTTCAAAAAATCATACATTCTCTCTTCAGCTCAAGTTTATAGGCATGTATCCTAGCATACACACGTTGCAGTAGTCAACGGGGGCAGCTCTGAGCTTAAGCCATAGAGAAATATTACATGGGATGATCAGATGCACAAAACAGTCATTGTAGAAACTACTAGGAACTAATTTATTTATTTATCATAGAATCATAGAATCA
>NW_009196888.1:0-6647 GCF_000690835.1 Fulmarus glacialis | reverse complement strand
GGGCCGCTGCCCACTGCCCTCAGCGCTCCCTCCGCCCCGGCCGCCCGGTGCCGGGCTGCTCGTGAGGTGCTCCCGCTGCTCCCGATAGATTAGGGAGCCTTCTGCTGGTTGGATGATGCACTGTGGACAGCACCAGGCCAGTGATGAGCGCGGTGCTTCATAGTGATGGTAATTAACACTTCCAGAAAGCTTTGAGATCCTTATAAGGGGTGCTATATAATGTAATTTTGTTGCTAGTTGGACATAGTTTAAATACTGTTTTGGATCATCTATCCAGGTAGGCCTTTGGGGGATGTTCTGGTAATTGAGATGGAGAGGTGTTGCAGGTACAAAGGAGTATCGTGCAGGTATAATGAATCCGACTTTCAGGAATACACTGCTGGAAAACTATGTAAACAAACCATAAATTTCTCTCTTTCTCTAATTTCCACTTCCATCTATTATAAATAAAAGAAAATTATCCAGGCTGCTTACTTCTATTTTAACGTTAATTTGCACTCTTCTGACATACAACTTCCCCCTACTCATTGGAAGATTTTTTGATAACAGTCCATTTGTTGCTTTCATGGTAGAAGTGGAAATGCTTATGCTGAAATAAAATTTACAGGTGAGCTGTACAGAACTGAAATAACCCTTTTCTGTTCATTTCAAAGGTGCTTTTCTTTAAGAACAATACTGTTGACAGAAAGCACCTTTTAGTTCTCTGGATTTTAAGCAAAAGCAAGTCCTGAAGGTCTATTAGAGAGGTCTTTGATCTCTCTTTTGTACGTATGAAAAAGAGAAGTAAGGTTAATTATTACCAATTTAACCTTCTGAAGCTTAAGCATTGCATTTTGCATTTATGATACTATTTTTCACTATGGAGCCTGGAAGCCTGAACAATCTGCTATTTCCTATTCTACAGCTTCCTCAAAATTTGATCAGAAGTGTGTAATAATAACCACAGTTGTCTATATAATTCAGTATTTTTCCTAAGGTTGATAATAATCTTTTCTCCTTATACAAAATGAGGGTAATATGCGTATATTGTGAGTTGTATAAGGCACAGAACAGACTAGTACCAGAGCCAGAAATAGAACCTATGTAACACGACACTTCACTTACAGCTTCTGATCATCAGCTCATGCTTCCTCTTGTAGTCACTAATCCAGTAAAGCATTCAAGCACAAGTGGTCTGATTAAAATCCATTGGACTACTCACTAGATGTTTGATTCTAATCACTGAAATTACTGGGGTAGGATCTGACCTGAAACTACTGGAGTTGGGTATCCAGCTTATATTCAGTGTTTAGGTATCTAAAAAGCTTTCCTAGAAGAAGTGCTTGTGTTTCCTGTGTGAAACCAGAGAGAGAGGTGTCTCTGAAGTCCTGCAGAGGGAGATGCTGTCTTCCTAATTCATTGCTTAAACTTTTCTGAACTTAGAAAGAATCTTCCTTGAGAAATATTTGGTGGGTTTACCATTCTCTTTTTTACTATGTGAGGACCTCAAGCTCTTGAGGAGGTTGCTTCATTTTTCTCCTAAATGTTAGGCAAGAACTAGAGAAGGCTCGTAAGGTTAGGCAGGTTAGATCCTATTTTAGGAATTTTTAGGGAAACAGGACAAAGCCCAGGGCTGCTATTCATGCCCAAAGTGCTTCAAAGCCATAAAAGATAGTCAGCTGATAGAAATGAGAACTTTCTGGAGATGTCTCTTAGAAGAAACAATCAAACCTATCAAACAAATGACAGCGGTTATACAAATCCCTGCCCTGTGCTTAACAAGGATCTTCTAGTGTTCATGCTGTGCCTAACATACTTGTAGCATATAGATCAAACAATTCACCATGTTGCTTTATATACATGCTATCTGCACCACCTCACTGTACCTCTTCTGTCACCTTTCCTCTACCTCAGTCCATAGGAGCTCCAACAGAGGTTCAGGAAAGAAGTCAGGAATCATCACAGGAAATGCAGTGCCATCATTATAGCCCATTCACTGGCCACGCAACCATCGTTTGTGCTAACCACAGCCTTTCTAAGTGTGGCATAGATACTGGATATCCTATTAAAAATGTCACACCAGCAACATCAGTGCAGTTGCAAGTTTTCATCATGCACATTTACTGGGACAGCTGCATCCTGGTGATCAGCGATGGGCTGCTGATTTATAGAGGTGCAATACAATTTTCAGAGCCTTTTCAACACTGCTCTGAAACAGTAGCTGTCCGTCTAGGCCCCAGTTGTAGTCAGAAGCGCTGATCATCACCCTTCTAAAGCATTAGGGGGATATCGTTCCATGAGACTGGTCAGTCCTACGGTCAGGAGAGATGCTTTAGAATACCCAAATCCATCCTCCTGCATGATCTGCATTGCCATCCCAATAAAAGCTAACACGCTGTTTCTGCCTTATCACATGGGTGTAGTTAGTCCAGGTATTGCTGATACCTACTCCCACTCTCTGCTACACTGCTTACAATCTCCTTGATAGTCATAAGGTTCATAAGAACTTCAACTACAGCACCTTTAGGCAGAAAAATCAAGACCCCTTTGGCATTTCCTGAAAGACTGGCTCACTGTTATCACAGAGTATGTCATCAGATTTACCATAATCTGCAACACTCTGCACAGTCATCACAGAGCAACTCGCTCTAGTTAACACTAGCTAGTTAACAGTAGCCCCAGCAGTTTTTTACTTTCAGGGAAAAAGCCCTGTCTGCCATTTATTTGTGCTGCAATGGCAGGTCTTTGACATCATGACTTATGAGGAGAAAACAGTTTTGGTTTGCTTCTCTTTGGTCCAGAATTTTTATTGCTGTTTGTCTGTGTTTTTTTCCCCGTGGCTCTTCATAGGACCCAGCCTTGACTGGTTCCCTTATAGGTACCCTAAGATCTAAGCAAAATGGAGATTTTTGGTTCTTGGCTCACCAGGTGAATCACTCTAAGGGGAGCCTCAAGGGCATTCCCGCATCTAGATAACGCGGAAGTTTGGGAATTTGGCTTTGAGGTTGTCCTCAAGGATAATGTAGATGCACCCTGTAGGAAGTATTAGTTAATTCACCTGTGATTGGGAGTCAGAAGTTGTGGTTTTATTCCTGGTTCTATCACATGGGTATGACTGGAGGCAAGTTACTTTTTCTCACTGGGTTAGATCCTCAGCTGTATAAGTTATAACCAAAATGGACTAAAAGGAGCAATGGCAGTTTATGCCATATGACCATCCAGTCCCCCCCAGTATGTTTTTGTACCTCTTTAAAAATAATGTAAAGATAATTATTTGTAATACTGTACTTGAAATAATGCAAAACAATTCTGTATGAATTCCAAACCAAAATAACCTGGTTCTGAAACTTCAAAAGTTTCTGTATTTAAAGTGTTTTTGAAGAATAACAAGAATAATAAGCATCCCTAGGGCACTAGTGCGCTTCTCACTTTACTGTTCACTGAAGTTTCACAGCCCTTAGCTGTCCTCACACACATCAGAGAAGTGAATCAACAGCGTAAGAGTTCTGTCTTTGTAATTGTACTTTATTGTTTCATTAAATGAAAATACAAAGTTTCTTCCCTCTTTTACATCAAGTTTTTCACTTGTACTGAAATGGTCCACTGTGATTTTCTACCTGTTAGGGTGGCTGAAGCTCTGCACCAGCATGCAAACTTTAATAACGTAGCATTCTTTCCAGAGGTACTGGTGGAGTTGTGTCAATGAACTGACTTCCCCCAAGGCTGTTGGAGCTTGATCAGCAATATTGTTCATGTAGCTAGAACAGGAGATTCGATAGACCCCTGATTTTTTAATTTGTATTTCAGAAGCGAACGGATGTTTTTGAGGCACTATATTTTCAGCCTACTTTTAAAAAATTTATGTATATAGTAGCATGCCCTTCTCTTCAGAACACTTTATTATCCAACCTTTGTTTTTAAAGCATGATAAGGTCTCAATCAGGTTATACCATGTTTTGCAAAAAACGGTATAAAAAGCCCAACACTCCAAATCCAAATCTAACTGTTCTATAGAAGAGGCAAAGAAAGCAGGCTAAGTGGGAAGAAAGGGAACGGAGAAACAAATCTGATATGTGCAATTAACTGATCAGGAGTAGAGATCATAGCTGGCCACCTGCCTAGTTGTTATCAAAACACATGTTTAGAAGTATTCCCTTAAGGCAACTCCAGCAAAACAATTTCTAAAAGATCATGAAGTTAGTTTCAACTAAAAAGAATGTTCTTATTTTAGACAAAATGATGTTTATAAATACTTACATCTGATCATAGAGAGACTGCAATCACATGACCATACTTCTGTCTTCAAATATTTTCTCAGTTTTGCTCTTTATTTTCACTTTGTAGTTCAGAATTTTCCCCGTTTAAATAAAACACCCTCAGTCTGTCTCATAGATCTTGTACCACTTCTCTCTTCCCCTTCCCTTTTTTCTCTCAATCTTAACCAGAATTGGTCCTCTTTCCCAATCTTTTTTTCCCCTGCATGGAATCAAGAACAAACTAAGAACAATTTTACTTACTTTTTCTTATCAGTGCTTCATTTTAAATTCTTTTCTAAAATACTATTTTATGCCAGAGCTTTGATTCAGTGGCCTATTTAGTTAAGGTATAAACTTGTAGAAATGTAGTAGTCAAGATCCTCAGCTAAAACTTGTAGTTTCCTGCGAGTTATGTCAGTACAGACCTGCTAACAATACAATTCTGCTTTCCCTGATTTGTCATTACTTTGGCATCTGGGAACTCACTTCAATAGTTCAAATGTAAAATCCCATATTGCCTCTATCAACTCCTGTACTCCAAAGTACACATACTGCAAATACAAATCCAGGTTTCTGTGCTGAGCAGTTTCAGTTCCTTATGGAATGACTGCAAACTCTGGGTACTTATTCCCTCTGCAGTTAAGATCCTAAGAGCCTGAACTTAGTCACTCAAAAGTTGGTAATCATCTTGAAAAGTGCAAAAGGGTACAGACTTGAGCTTTCTTTAACTCCATCCCTGTAGCAAAGCGCTTGTATGTCCATATCTTTAAGCAGGAGACAGTCAATAGGACTTAAGTATACGCATATTTCTGAACTGGGGCCTAGCCCGTGTGTTGTTTTTGGAGATTCAGGCATAAAGAGCCTTTCCTCGGACGATAATATAGTAACTGACTTGTAGAGCAGCATTAGTGTAATTTTTGGATGAGTTTCGCCTCCTAGAGAAAAGTAGGTTTATTCGAAGAAATTAAAGACAAGAAGATGTACAGATTGTCACCACTCTTAAATAGGCAGCTTTGATAAATAGCACTATCATTAGGAACACATCTGAACAGAATCAATGTCTCAGAAGAAATAGTAACTAGATCTAATCCCTAAGCAACTGTCTGCATCCCCAGTTGCAATACATCATTTTTTCACATATTCTACTTTGAAAGAGTTGACAGATTTGATTTTTTTTCTTTTTTTTTTTTTTTTTTTCCTGGTTATAGATTATAAACTATACTTTCCCGGTATGATGTGATAGCAGCTGCATCCTACTGTCTATAAGAAATCTTCGAAATTAATTACAGCCATAAAAATGCCAAAAGAATAAAGAAAAAGATAAACAAAAGAGCATAAGTTATAAAAAGAATCAGGCTCAGCTGATACTTGCTGCCAGCTTTTTTAAAGCAGATGTTGTTCTTCTGGCATTCATCTGTTTTTAGTCTGGAGTTCTATATCTAGTTTGACACACATTTCCTAGCTCATGATTTGTAAAGCTTTCATATATTTTCCCTAGATGCATTGTTGCACTTTTCCTCACCTTAAAACTCTTTATGCTCTTGTAAAAAACAAAGAGCTATGAAAAAATACTTTAAAACAACCTAAAAACAAGACAGTATAAAGACTAAGTGAAGATGACTCAGGAAAAGCAATCATGGGTTCTAATAATATCTTCAAAGTAATAATATAAGTGATGAGAGGACAGCTTTAAGATTTGGTTGGAAAGGGTTTATGAAGATATAACAGGTTTTTTTGATCAGGAAAATACTGTGACAGCAGTTTATCTTAGGAAAGGTAGCAAAAAAAATCATAGTCAAGATTGGTGACTATCACCTAATGCACATTAATTCCTTACTAAAATTCCACAGAAAAATCACTTCTTAGAAACCTGTTTGTTCTGTGGAACATGACCGTGCATGACAAAGTGTTTTATTTCTTGATTTATTTTTGTGTGATGTGCTTGCTCTCTCTCAAAATGTTGAGCTATAGAAATGTGGCTCCATTATTTATATGATATATTCCAGATTCTGACCTATTCTATGTACTTTGGTGTTAAACACATACTTTTATCAAGGAATGAACTGAACTTTATAGAACGGCCAAAACCATCAGGAACATGATAATGCCCCTATTGTTCTGCAACTTAACATCATGCTGTATGAAGCAATTCCTCCTTTTGTTTATCCTGGACCTAGTGACTTGTTTCATTTGATACCCACAAGTTCTTGTAATAAAATAAAGAGGGAATATTTATTCCATACCAACATTTGGGATTTTAAGTTTTCAATAATCTTTGCTTTTGCACCATAGAAAATACTGTTATGAAGCTACTGTCTCATTTGGCACTTAGTATTGATACCTAAGAATTGAAGGGCTCCATAATCTATGAGACATTGGATCCCTGGTATGTTCCACAAGATCAGCAGTTAA
>NW_009196887.1:0-9838 GCF_000690835.1 Fulmarus glacialis | reverse complement strand
TAATGATTCTATGACTCTATGATTCTATAGTTACAAAACTAAAGTATTTTTCTGTGCAACAGTCTGAAAGAGTTGTCTTCTTTGGAAAAATATACAAATTGCACCCACACAGCTTAACTAAATGCTAACATTGAACTGTCTGGTTTACCCTTAATTTCTTTTCTTTAGAAGGTATTCCGTATGCTATTCTGCTGTTCAGATGGAAAACAGCATCTGCTCAAATGGAAAAGTCAGAAATAGAAGTGTTAAAGCAGTCTATCAAGAGGATTTGCTTTAGATTAGAGAACAGCAATACATTCTAACAGCTTTCAATGTTATATGATGTCTTCTTATTACAATATATAACAAGTGGAATCTTATGGAACTTTCTAAGATGAATTTGCATCTCCTTTTTTAAGTTTTAAATAAAGCTTTCAATATTTACAATATATCTACAATTTACTCTTATCGGTGTTAAATAGTAAAAGACTTGTGCTTTATTTATAGACTTTTGGACAACTTTTTAACCAAAATCTACTTCAAAACTGAGCAAATTACAGAATTCTATATAATAAGAAAAAGGGAATGAGTATGGTTTTTTTGTCATCAGCACCTCACATCTATTTGATGAGGAGGTTATTGATATGTAAAAACTGCAAAGATAACTACAAAAATAACACATAGGATGGCAGTTCTATATACTTTCATATCCACATTTAGAACAGCAGTAAGAAAAAAAATCAAACCCTTGATTTAAAGTATTGACTTCTACACTTTACAGAGCAAGGTAAAATGCTGGGAATGAAACTTTATTGAAAAGGTGATAGGGTTAGTACCCTTGTAGGTGTCCTAGTAAGTGAGAAAGAAATATAGCCATTTCAGTAATGTGGGAGAAACAGAGTGCATTTATCAGCTCTCTTCTCTTCTGGATAATAATTTTTAAAACTTCAAGGAATAACAGCCTCCCTTAAGATTTTCTGAAATACTTGTATTCTATTGACAGTTAGAGATATAGGACAAAAAATGAAACCTTGAGAAGTGGGTTATGCTTCATATTTATCAAAGTCACCTTTTACTACCTCAGAGTCCTCTATAATTATATCCCATGTGTAATGTATGTGCTGTCTTTTCCCAAAGAACTCAGAAAAGGAAATAGTTGCACAATCTTTTTTGATATTTTTTCTCCTCAAGAATCTTATATTGCCTGGCAGTTTTTATTATTATTTCCATCTGTTCTTCTTTGATGTTAACCATTTCCTGGAAAGTTTTGAGATTCTTGAACTGTTCTGGATGCAGTGAAACTATGGATACTTTTATGTCTTGGAACTTCAAATCAAACTAGTCATTATTTGTGTGATGAACCCCTACAGGGTTAAAATTCAATATGCCAGGTAAACAATGAACAAGACACAAAACTATTATCTTCATTTTGTAAATGAGTAGCTGTGTATCTAACTCTGGATCTCGTGCAGTAACAAACATATCAAATCTATATGACTGATGTTAGCTTAAATTTAGCTAAAAACATTTTAAGAGAACCAGAATTGCTCAGTTTTATTGGTTAAGTAACTAACATTTGTTTATTAAAATCTGACAAACATTAATTCTATGGAAAGCAAAGCATCTAAACTTACCCAATTCACCTGCAATATTAATTTGTTTGATCTATATCTATCTTACAAAAACATTATTACATTCAATCCAACAGTTATTCCATGATTGAGACCTTTTCCTTATTCCCTATATGCAATAAAATATTATGACCTCTTCTGCAGAATTTTTTTCTAGGCACTAAAGCAAATACGTAAAAGTGCTACATGAAAGGATGTCCAGTTCCAGAAGAGTAGTACATCTTAAAATGCAGAAGACATCTGACAGTGCATAAAGAATGGACACAAAGATATGTGTGAGAAGGAGGGGAGTCCAGCGATAGAGGGTACTGTAAAAGTATGTTTAGTGGCCTTGAAGAGAAACTTATATTTAGAAGACACCAAACAAAACACGAGACATATGCAACGTGTGTGTTTCTCTGCCCATTTTTTTGTCTTTCTGAAATTACCTTGATTTGAAAGTAAACATCAATGGAAGATACTCTATGTCTTCTTGTCTTTCCACCTTATAGCACTACACAAATCTTTCTCTAGAGGCTGTGAGTCAGACCTTTAATATTAATATTGTTTCTTTCTTCCCTCCCCCCCCCGCCCCTTTTTTTTTTTTCTTAAAGGCTTCCTATTGTACAGCTTTATGAGGTGGTTAACACCTACCGTGAAGTGGCTTTAAAAATACACATGAATTGGTTTATGATCTGAAGCACAGAGCTTGGGCTACAGAGGTGTAAATTCTCTTTGTTTTATTAAAACAGCTGCAGCTTTTTCTTTATTTCTTAGGGCACAGATTTGATGCCCTCTAGCGACCGACTACTTGGTTTAATACCTAAGAAATTTACACAAAGAGTGGACTGGGTACAGATGTGAGTAGTTCTTACATATCAACATGACAGTTTACTGACTCTGATATGCATTATGAAAGCTTTTTCATTCCTTCTTTCTCCACCAATTAACATGATTCTAAAATTATCTGAATCTTTTTCCCACCGTCAAACAGTATAAAACAGGGAAACATAGTTAAAAGTGTAAGAGAAGATAGTGATAAACGCTGACTTGAGGGTTTTATTTATTTATTTATTTCAAATTTCTTCTTCAAAGGTTGAAAGAACTGGCATATGCTTACTGTCATGCTAACAAACTCTGCAGACTATGAAAGCACACTACAGCTACCATGTTAGAAAGCCTATTGTAACTGAATATAAAAGCTAATAATTCTGTGTCCCTCTGTCCTCCACTTTTTTTCAAACATACACTGGTGCAATATACAAGACTAGTGCATTAAACATTCATCTCTTCTATTAAGAAGTTATCTAGCACTTTCAGATGACTGAACGTGATAGCTGAAATAATCTATACGAAATTGTGTGGGAGTGATGGCGTTTTATAATGTAATGTTTCTTTGCAATTTTTCCAGATTTAACAGATAGGGATTTTTTTACACATTTAATTAGAATCATCAGTACATCACATTGTTTAACCTCTAAATACACCCTCCTCCTGATAATTCTTTAACAGAATTAAATTAAAACTTGGGTTTTACAAAGGTTGGAAAGGTATAATCACCCTGTAATTGCTACAAAAATTGCCAGAGAACTGTAAGTTTTAGAAGCAAAGTCAGTGTTGACTTCCATGCAGCATAATGTGACAGATGTTCTTATAATGCTAGAGATGTAACAAACTATCTGTAAGTAATTTGAATAGCTGGTGAAGCAAGTTGTATCTGACAACACCAGGAAGTTATGAACATGAGGAGGGCATAGTGTGTGACCCCTGTGGCTAAATAGGAGGGAAGATAATGTATTGTATTGCTCTTTTTTCCTACTTAAACTCCCAAAGATATTTTAAAGAATATGCAATGTAGCTATATTTTAAAACAAACCAAAACAAAACAAACAAAAAAAACCATCAAAAAAACACCTTTGTATAATTTTGCAGTTGTTTACAAGAGAACCTACCATGAAGAAAAACCTTGAAGGAATGAAAGTCAAATAATTTATAGAACAAAGCTAACAATTTACCAGTTTTTAATCCCATTCTCATAATTTTTTCAGAACTGACAGTAAGCATAGAGGAAAAGAATATTGGATCTGAGCAATGTTAGACCCTGAACTGTTGGAGCAACTGAAGTTGGAGCAGTTTCTTGCCATGCCTGTGCTGGAATTTATGACTCTATAGCAGCATCTGCAATATAGAAAACAACTAGCTTATTTGGAAGTTAAAGATTATTTATCAGATTGTCTGTGATACAAAGACAGAACTCTACTCTCCTTTTTTTATTAAAAGTCAAGAAGTCAGGACAAGCTTTCTTGAAGATCTATGCAATAGAGAGATTTCTGGCACAACAGGCAGGAACAGAACAGTTTTAAGCAAAGCAATGTTCTCACTTGCTCAAGGCAGAAGACAGCAGATGACGGCTGAATCAGGTATTGTTGTGTACAGAGGTCTGGGATTTTAGTAAAGCAAAAAACAGCAGTAACATTGCGGCAGGAAAAGGTTCCTGATAGTTTATTTTGGCATATCATGAATTAATAAATGAAAGACTGAACGGAAAAGGAACTAACAAGTCGATGTCTGATCCCCATCACTGTAGGGGTTATTGCTGTTGTTGTGTTTGCTTGTATATTGCCTTTCTCCTTGATCCTTGTCTGGTTTTGGACTTCAGAAGTAAACTTTTTTCTCCATATCCCAGTAGAATATTTAAGTATTTAGAAAAAAAAAAATCCTACCTCTTATCTTATCATTGAGAGTTATAAATTATCTCTAAATCTTATTCCTAATTTTAAACTGCAATTTTTTTAGTTGATAAATTTTCAGTGTTTTATTAAAGAATAAAATATTTTGTGATAATCTATAACATTTACGAATGTACTTATGTTGTGGGTTTTTTTTTTTAATATGTTACAGTCTTCTTTATACATTATTTCTGACACACCTGCTAGTAAATAACACTAGTAACCCTGCATATATGATCAGAAAAAAAAAGGCTAATGTTTATCAATTGTACCACAGCATGTCCTGACGGTGCAAACAACCGTGAACCTGAAGTTTTCAGTCCTCTGGGGAATTTAATCTTTAACTGCTTAGGTGCTGGTTATATGAGTTTTGGCTGGGTACCAGGAATCTCGGTTTCTCTTCCCCTAATATAATGCAATACAGCATTAGTGTCTGCTTATCGTATATCCTGATTTCAAGAGCTCTATTAAAACCTT
The DNA here is from genome assembly GCF_000690835.1 of Fulmarus glacialis. Classification (NCBI taxonomy): domain Eukaryota; kingdom Metazoa; phylum Chordata; class Aves; order Procellariiformes; family Procellariidae; genus Fulmarus; species Fulmarus glacialis. The sequence goes on along the minus strand of NW_009196887.1, from coordinate 5,043 downwards.
GCAGCAACAGTATAGTAACTTGACTGTATTTTAATATACAGAATTATTATTTATGAAGTCTTAATGTCCTTTACTTGCAGATAAAATACTTCATTGAAAAACTGGATTCAGAAAAAGCTATGGTACCCTCAAAACCTCTCAAATGTATTCATACCTCCTTCACAGATGTGCAAATGTTATGACAGACTGACACCAGGAAGACTGGACTCTAGATCATTGTCTCCAACAGAAGAAGGAAGGGAATCTTTTTGTACGGTGGATCATTTAATGGAAAATCATTTCTGTGGACAGGAATATAGGGCTCTAAAGTGCTCCTTGGGTCAAGTTAGTGTCATCCCCTGCTAACCAATGGTATCCAAATCAGGTAATCATATCTATCAATGTAACTAATATCATCCTAAGTTTTCAGGTTTCACCCTAACTAATTCAACTTTTCTCAGCTTATATCTAAGAAAGATACTGGTCACTGCAGTGCCTATCATCTCTCTCATTAGTATTTCCACTTGTAATTTGCCTTCTATGAGATGCCATATGTTATTAATACATCTTTGTTAGCCTTCAGGTTGCACTCTGCAGTACATGTTAATAATTCAGAGAGATGTGACACAGAAATTAACAGATATACTTTTATGGAAGGGTGGCAGGCAAAATAAATACTGATAAGTAGTTCTGAAAGCAATGATTGCATTTTGGTTTGTATGATTAATTCTGCTTCTCCTGTTTGTCTATCAAGGTTTAAAAATGGAGTATGGGATGATCAAAATATGCTTTGCCGGCAATTTTAAGTCAAACCCCTTGATATTTTCTCTGTAATAACGTGCGTGTCTCTCAAGTAATTTTGTTTTCCCTGTATGATAAAATATTTTTTATAATCTGCTTTGTTTCTCACAGAGAATGGTGACCTTGATCACTGCTTTTCTTTGCAACCTTTCCATTGAAAAATGGAAAAACAAACATACAACACCTTTATGAGCTTCTGAATAATTCAGTAACAGCGATATCTTTGTCAGAGATGTCTCATGTTATAATGAAACTTTCTTAGGAATCTTCACTATTAGCCTACCCTCATTTAAATGTGGACATTCACAGATTATACTACAGTGAGTAGAATACTTCAGTTATAATCAATTTTCATAGAAAATTATTTTATTATTTTGTATGGAAGATATATTGAATAATTAATTATGATTGTTTATAATTTAAATTCCATTTACAGTTACTTGCCACCCTTCAAATCAACATTAACTATTTTTACGTAGTACTCACAAGAATACAGATGGGTGACCTAGGTTTGTTAGTGTTAATATAAGCAAAAGATAAATGCATTTTATTACCAAAAAAACCCCCCAAAAATCAACATAACAAAAGCCAAATTGCAAATGTTAGTGTTTGCAGCTACCTGAGACAAAACTGTGAAAGAGCTCCTCTGACTGCCATCCCCACATTCTCAGTACCTTTACTTTTTTATCCCTTGGTGAGTATACCTTTCAAATGAAATCTTCCCCAGAACATTTACACATCATTGAAATTCTTGTGGGAAGGCTGAATCATTCCATTCCCTAAGGAGATCAGCATTTGATAGTCCAAATCCCCATCCAAAACTGATTCTTTAAAGTTTTCCACTCACCAGTCCACTCAGGTTCCAGAACTTCAGTTCCAAAGGTATCTCACTATCAATTTCAGACGTAACAACAAAACATTGAACAAATTTTGTGAAAAAGGATTAGTTGGATACCCAGTCCTTTTCTATTGTGTGTGACCTTGAGAGAAAGAAAATTATCCATCTTGTGCTCTCATGATCTTTTGATTTCCCTTTCATAATCAGAAAATTCTTTATGTTATTAAAATGAAAGACTAAGGAACGAGGGGTAAACATACTGCTTAACATGGAAATATTACTCAGGTTAATTGCTAACATTCTCTGTACTCTTAAGGATGTCTAATGCTATTCTTATGGATGGAACAATAAGATCCACAAAGCCAGAAAAGAAAACGTATTTCACACATGGGAATCATACACTTTGATGGTCCCCAGTAGGGATTAATTCATAGCAAAACCTTGTGGAGATGGAATTTGTTGTGGTACCCTTCCAACAAATCTTTCTTTTTTTTTTTTTTTCCCCTCTTATGAAGAAAACGATCCATTTTTAAACAGTTTAATAATAGTATATTTAATATTTAGCTATTCAAAGAATGGCAGTATCACAGCCTACTTGTAATAACGAAAAGAACAGCTAGGATTTGAGCTTAAATACACTGAACTGAAAATGATAGTTTTACTCCTTACTAAGGCAGAGATTTCATTTGATGGGACAGAAATGAGTATGAGAAACCTTGCTGAGCTCAAGATCTCCAGCAGAATGAAATTGACTTTGAAAGAGAGAACTTTCAACATTTAAAAAACCATGGAGACATAGCACATTTACTGTTCTAAATAAAGACTATATTTTAAACAAAGATAATGTAGCCACAACATCTTTTTAAAACAAAAAAACCCCGCTCTCTTTTTTACTGTGTTTACTGATTGTTTGCAGAATATTGGAAGACATCCAGGTATGGGTGTTTTAAAAACAGCCAGGCAATACTAAGTGCACTTCAGGAATGGAAACTTCTAAGGAAAAATAGAGCAGAAAGTCATTAGTGTACATGTGGAAAGTGAGTGAATCAGGCACCCTGGCGTATGCAATATGCAATTGGAGCACATGGAAAGCTGAAGAAAACTATAGAAATTAATCACATTCTAAAAAATGAGCCATAAAATGCAGCATTAGTTTAAAAAAGGGAAGAATTTTGCCTTAACAATGAGAAACCTGTAAGTCAGATTGCCCACAATACTGAAATATTTGAAGAAAACAATTTAGGAATAGAATCTGAAACACTCATGAGAAATATGAAACAAACAAGTAAAAACTGAAATCCTCAATGCAGTCCTGTTGCTGTCTGATTGATTATACCTGGACAGGAATAGTTTAAGAGTTGTGTATTTAAAAACAGGAATCACTATTAAGAAGTTTATATTCTTCCTGGGCTTTTCCATAACACTCACTACTAACATACATCACAAATATGAAGGATTTTATTTCTACCACACTTTTTTAATATGTGTTTTCACCTGCAATTTGTAGATATCTCTTAATTTTAAATGCCTAGTTTGAAAAGTGTAGGATATAATTTTCCAGAACCATACATGCCATTAAGTAGGCATATTAGGTATTCAAAGTAGAGCTACAGGTGAAAATTTTTTTATCCAGGGCTCAAAAAGGATATTTATAAAATGAGGAATGTGTGCTAATAGTTCTTTTCAAACATCTTAATTAAAGGTAGACCCATTAAAGGATATTAATGACTAAAATAGAATATAGATCAAAATCATGTTTATAAAGAACAAAAGCAAACCAAACAAAAAGAGATTGCATGAACACACACACATAAAAGACCAAGTCACATTCAGCAATATTTAACCCTGTAAATTTTCAGCTTACTAAATCAATTTCTGTGTAATCTTAAGTGTATGAGCTATCTAGGATTCCATTTTTTTGTGTAATACTGCCTCAGACTGAGTAGCTAACATCTACCACTAATCTATGTATAGGTTAGATCCAGAAATAAAAAGATTATTCTTTTAAATATTCTAGGATTTCAAATTTGCTAAGCATTTTGGAAACTATTATGCCTTCATAGAGTTACAACTTCCATTCTTTTACTCTTGAGTGCAGTAGCGACAGCACCTTCTATGACATACCAAAAGAGGCGATTGTGTCAAGTGTTTTATAAATCCTGGATGTCATTTTATATCTCTTCTGAGTAAAAGAGAATGTCAATTTAAGATGTTTCAGATCTTAATTTTCCATCTCTTAAAAGATCCAGGGCTCTTTTGGATCAGAAATCAATTAAGTGTACAGGAATTACTCTGCTCTTGTTGTGATGAAACAAGACCATGCACAAAAAAATTCAAAATTTATTTGATCAGAAAGGAGGAAGTAACAAGGAACGTTACTCTAGAGGGTTTATGTGGTTGATTCTGGATTGCTATTGTTCATATTGCAGATTTACATATTTCTTACAGAGTATACAGAAAAAACATCATTATAGCGGACAAAACTCAGCCCAGTCAATTTACATAGTCATGCTCCTTTTGGCTTCTTTTTTGGTCTGTCAGATCATGAATTCTTTCTTGACCTCCTTATGGGACTGTAAAAAGGGCAAAAGGAATTCCACCAATTGAGAGTGATACAACTCACTTTTCTTCTAGTTCCTACTCATAACTGTTAGATTTTTTTAGTCTATTACAGATTCTTGTCCTCTTTAGTTTTTTTCAATGAGCCTTTCTAGATCAAAAAAAATTCTTTTTAGTAACATGAGTAGAATCCAGTTCTCTGAAATGATATTCACTTTCTTTAATTATTTAAATATCTTATATAAGGAAAAAGAACGTTATCCTAAGAACTTTATCCAGGTCAAGTGACTATGGCTCACCTGTTTAAGGTGAAGTTCTGTGAATACTATCTGCGGTAAAGGTCTCACCAACTCAGGTAGCACAATAATTGTCCTTTCTGTCAACTGAGGCTGGGGACCTTGTGTAACTTTTAAATTGGGCAATGGTGAAAATGAAACAAAGTGTATTAAGAAAACATAAATGTAAGCATAAGCAGACTGCTAGACTGAGAAAGAAGCAAATGGTCTTTTCAGGAAAGAGGAGAAAGTAACCCCTGCCATGAACATCATATTCTTGTCAGTGAAGATGTCAGGATGCTGTTGTCATGTCATAACATCCCCTTGCCAGTCTGCTTGAGAAAGATTGAAGTGTCAGCCCTGGGAGCCAGAGGAACACTGTAAGAGTGAGCATTATCCCACTGTAGGAGAAGATCAAGTTCAAGACCATCTAAGGAACCTGAAGGTGCACAAGTCCACGGGACCCAACGAGATCCATCAGCACGGGTCCTGAGGGAACTGGCGGGTGAAGTTGCTAAGCCACTATCCATCATATTTGAGAAGGCAAGGCAGTCTGGGGGAGGTCCCCCTGGCTGGGGAAAGGGGAAAAAT
>NW_009196886.1:0-10205 GCF_000690835.1 Fulmarus glacialis | reverse complement strand
ATTAAAAAATATATGATAATTATTTAAAAAAAGTCTAAATAAACAAACAAAAAAAAGTAAACTACATAAACTATTGGTTCAAGAAAATGTTTCAGAATTAAGGAAAAGTACCCACAAAACTAAAGGCAAATACTGTTTGTACTGACAAAAGCTTTGTAAGGGGATTAACATTGCATTGTTAATTCCAAGAAGACTGCAAAACCTGGAATCCAAGATCTGTTTATTGTCGCTGGATGAGCATTGCCAGACTGAAGTTCAAACCAACATAATAACCCACTGTGATGAGAACCTTTTTTAAAAAATGTTAGTTGTTTAAGCTTGTTCAATGTCTTCAAGGCGGATTAATAAGAAACTATATGAGGAAAATTATTATCTTCCTGTCTTAAAATTTGATGGACAGACATGAAGTCAAGGTCTCATACCAGTTCACTTTGGCAGAGAATTTTGCTCAGTGTTTCCTAGAGATGTTTTTACAATGCAGTGGGGAACTGGCTGTACAGGAAGACAGTAATTTGCACAATTCTTAAGTTGACATGAACTCCAACACTGCTTAAAGCCTACTGACACTAAAATGGCTGAATGAGAAATGATATTAACACCTCTGAGCTCTAAACTTTGGCCTTACAGTAATTACATTTTCAGTTTCTGAGACATAAACATCTTTGCTGCATGTCTTTTTATTTGATCCCTGTACCAGTGATTTCATATCTGACTATTCAGCATTCTATCTGTACTTGTACCTGCTGGTAGCACGGTAGCTGCTGGCTTGCAATGAAACTGTAAGATGTTCCAGTGCAGAGCCTTGCTAATGCTGACGATTGATTTAGCATTGTAAGCTACCTCAACAGTGCTGGGCTGTTTTTTGTTCAGAGATTTCAGTAGGGAGTTATTTTAAGAGATATATTTCCTTTGTTGGGGTAAAAAAGCACAGTTTGTCTTAATTATCCCTGACGTTTCAAACCTCATACCGGGCACTTCCTCCAGGGACAGAAACAAACCAGTATCCTCCAGAAACCAAGTGTGAAATGAATAAATAGGGCTCTGGTTGCTCTAATGGCATAGTGCGGTTACTATTTTTACTGTGGGGGGAGGATACTGTCCAGATTGTTTCTTTTTATCTCTGAGGAAATTCAGGGTATTGATAGGTGAAATATTGTGGACAATTAAGAAAGGAAAAAAGCTGGTCTAAAAAAGCAATATTTGGTAGGTACTTTGCTGCCTGGTATATTCATTCTGAGAGCTAAGTTTTTCTCAGAGGAAAGGGAAGGAACAGAGCAGCTATGCATCATGAACAGAGGCTGCTGTTCTTTCCATCTGCAGCCTGTTGAAGGTACTAGTAATTAGAAGCTTCTCCACACCATTTTATACCTTTTTCAATGTAGCTTTTAATGCAATTTTTGTTTATATTTCATGTACATTTTTAATGAAATATCTAGTTGGGAAACTTCTATTGTCACATCCTTGTGCAAAGTCCCAAAATCTTGCAGAGAATCTTAATGAGGTTAAGGGTAATGATTCCAATGAAGGAGACTATTAAGGAAACTTTTTGTTTGTTTGTTTTTATGCTGGTAGATCAATAGATAAATTGTAAAGCTTTTTTTCTGAGCTGAAGGTAACTATTATATTTTGATTAGAAAGGTCTTAGGGCTGTTTCATGTGGTTAGGAATTCCTATGTTTCAGACAAGTACCAAACTTCATTGAAACACAATGAGCTAGGAAAAAAAAAAAAAAGATGCTGCCATATTTTTAGCATGTTTTCGTGAGCTTGTGAAGGTGAAGTTTTGTCAGAAGGAAGTCTGCATTGCTGCTGCTTGCTGTGATTTTTTAAAAGAAGGCAGCTCTAAACTGAAACCTTAGCATAAGGGCATTACTAACCAGATTCTCAACAGCCCAGCAAGAAACTAGTTCCATGGCATAAAGGACAGTCTGGCATCTTTCTTTTACTCAGAATCTCAAACCGCTTGTGGCATCCGTGTGAAAGCAATGCCTGTTTGTGAATAATCAGAGAAGTTCTGTGAGTTATTATTATTCATTACATCTATTTTATAGCACTTCATGGCCACAAAACAAACTTCAGACAGTGGCCAGCTGAAGGTTCAAGTGGAGGCTGTGGATTGCTCTTACACAAAGACAATATTCCAGTACAGAGAGCTGAAATGAGCAACTCTGTCTAGACTTCGTGCAATTTATGACAAAGCATGTGGTACAATCTGCCAAAGGAAATCAGTGAGGACAGAGTACTGCTATGCTTCACAGATCTGTAATTGTTGAAGAAGTTGGGACCATCCTCTACTGAGAGCAAACCTTAAGCTAATGCCAACTCGAGAAAATACCAAGTATGGAAGAGAGACATTTCAAGGCTTTAAGTGTGTCTTCTGCCATGATCATTAAATTCATTTAGTTCCTTCTATGTCCGCAGTTTGCTATTGTTAGTGCTTAGTGAGGGTATCAAATTTGCTGGTGAAGATTTGCAAGAGGAAGTAGGAAAGTGTCATGCAGAAAATCCATACCTTGCTCTGAACCTATCTAACACACTGAAATTCATACAAACACCCTGAGGGGATTGTATGCAAACTTTGTACCCAAACTCATGCGTGCACATCTGAATTCTAAACTTATGGGAGTATTCAAGCACTCCTAACCCCAAATAATAGAAAAGATTATCAGATGCATTTGGTGTGAAATGAATAAAATGCAAAACAGCTTTGAAAGGTCCTTTCCTGAAGACAGAATTCTAAGAACAGGTATTCATTTGCTATTGGGATACATATGAGCTTAAGTTCTCTAAATACCAAATATTTTCAGGATCATTCAAAAAAATCTTATCTTTTTTGCAACATTACCAATAATGTAAGACTAGCAAAAAGACAGAAGAGGTTTTAAGGACTGTAGTGTCACTTCTGCTTAATGTTTTGTATACAATAGCTTATAAGCCTTAATTTATAAATATATAGTTGAATATAATTCTGTCATGATATCTGGTCATCAGGATTATTCTTGTCCTGTTGGTACGGAAACCTGGTGTTTATAAATTTTTTCCATACCTATTGAAAACCTGGCTTCAGTAAGACTTAGTTGAATACATCAGTTTTCATTTTGCTAATTTCATAATGATTTTGATTCCCATATGGTGATAGGTATACAGCAGAAGTGAAATGAATTCATTGGTCACCATCTAGTCTCAATCAGAAAGCAGCATAAAATTGAGCCCAGGGGTCAATGTTTTAAAATTTTGACCAGGACCTCTATAAAAATGTTGTCTACTAAGTCAGAGCATCATGCTTTAGAGCTGAGGTATGCTCATTTAATTGCACAAAAGATGCATTACATATTAGCCTATGTTAATATCACACTCTATTAAAATACCACAAAATGATGATATTACTGTGTGCTAAGAGATTATTAAAGAATATTATAGAATTCTATAGAATGTAAAAACTACTGATTATCTGCCCAACGATTAAACTAGTGGGACAAGTGTTTTGCTTCCATTCACAGTGAGGTCAATTAAAATTTTTATTTGTTTGTTATTTTGATCTTACCCATTACAGACAATGGAATAGATTAAAGGAAAATAGAAAATGTATTTTAAATGACAAAATAACACCATGGTGAATTTTGGAGTCTGAAGTGGTATGGAATAGAAAGTAAACATTAGCCTTAAGCTGTATTAGCTAAAATTATGTTAGATAAAAATATAGCCAACTATGTTTATTTTATAGTAAAGCCTAAGATGCTCAGAGAAAATCTCTGAGAAGTCTATTTTTCTTTCAACTCCTTGGTTTTTTAATTGACCTGTGGCATCAAACAAATTCAGCTATATTTCTTTGTCATACATTCCAAGGTGTTTGTTTTTTTTTTTTTTAATTTAGTTTAGGGCTTTCTTTCTTTTTTCATTTTCAGAATATCTATAATGACTTATTATTAATGACTTCACATTACGAAGGAGTTCTTCCTCTTATGGTGTTCCGGCATCAACAAACTTCAATATTTGCACATGTGCATGCATGTGCATGCGCATATGTATGCATGTGTAATGCTAAGGAACATCAGTTTTTCAGAGCTTCCAACAATCCTATCTAACAATATTTAGGTAATATTGATAAATAAGCACAATTCTGATTTATACAAATTAATGATAAAAATTTTAGGAACATTTGGAATCTCCTTTTACTTTGTCAAGGCTTGAGTCAAAGCCTGTTGAAGTTAATGTGAAGTGTTGTGTTTATTTCAACTGGAACTCAGAAAAGGTCTCAAGTTGATATTTTTTTATCAGTTCAGAAAAATAAACAATAATGATAGTATGTGATATTCCATAAAAATGATGTTGACTGAAATCAGTGCAAAATTCATTTGAAGTTCTTCAAAATTCGCAGGTTTTAATTTTTGGATGGCCATATATATATATAAAAACTATATAGAATTTAAAAACTTTCACAATCAAGTCTGTTCAAATGGTTATAAGGGGATGGTTTCATTTTTTTTCCATGAAACACTACGTATTGTGTTGTACACTGCTTGAATGATGCTGACTCTTCTAGAGATATTGAAGGTTTTCAGACAGTATTTTTTTTTTTCAGCAAAATACTTTGCTCTAAGAGGCAGCAAATGCATCTTTTTACTGTGGTCACTAAGCCTACACTCTGTCTAGGCACTATCTCCGTTAACTCTGTTCTCATACCTGTTTGATTTTAGGAAACATACCATAGCGTGCTTGTTGATTTCTTCCTGATCATTATTTACTAAGCTACAATACACAAAAAGTTACAACTGAAAGGCAGATTAATAATTCATACCTCTATTATAAAAATCCGTAAATTGTATTCCAAGCAATGAGCTGCATCTGTTACCTAAAAATAAGAAGACAGGCACAGCATGGTAACAATTTAGAATATGGAGCATTGCACGGCAGGAAAGTTCCCATTGAGATGACTTTGGCTTAGATGAAAGTCCTAGCTGTCTACCTTCTTTGATTGAACAGTTTCATTTTTTAAAGTAAACACTACTGTATATTCTGTGAATATTGCCAGTCTCCAAGAATGTCAATAATTCTTTCTGACAAAGCCAAGCTGAAAAAAAGAGGTTAGGTTGAGGGTACTGCACATATCGTCTTACAAAAACTAAGGGAAGTTTCTTCAGGAAACTGTCTGTTTCTGATATATAAGAAATATATTTGCCTAGAGACTAGAGTTATTTGTAATGTATTCTGTGCTGGAAAAAGTAATAATTTGTATCAACTTCAGTTAAAACAAAAAATATTAACTGACTTTGACATTCAAGCTTACTTTAAAGACTGAAGCTATTACTCAATACAGTCTTAATTCTTTCTGCGGTGTGGATGAAAAGGGATGGCATGCCACATTAATAACTGATGAAATCTAAAGAAATTTTTCCAAATTTCGGTGAGATCTTTGTCACAGGAAAATAGTGGCAATCTCCCAGACAGTCTACCTTGCATTTAAAAAAGGTCTACATCTCATGATGTTTTATATACAGATCTATAGATCTCATCCTGGAAAAAGTCAATGACATTTTGTCTTTGTTGATGTTGAGGGCAAAGTTCCCAATAATTTTGCTGGGAAGTCACATGCAACATTCTTTGACTTTTTCCTTAAACTGGATTTTCAAAAACTAAATTGAAACTTTAACTGAGTACCTTGCCTTTACTATGCTGGGTACAATGACATGATAATAACATATTCCTTCTCAATATTTGTGTATTCTTCATTATTTAAGTGCCAAACATGACACCTTGATACAGGAGACCTTAACCATACTGAAGAATCTGGCTACTTATATCATAAAGCAAATACTCCAAATTAGTGAAAGGGTTTTTTGGTTGTTCTGTGTGGTTTGTTGTTTTGTTTTGTTTTGTTTTTTTAAATTAGCCTCAGTTACTGTCGTGGTTTAACCCCACGCAGCCGCTCACTCACCCCCCCCCTCCGGTGGGATGGGGGAGAGAATTGGGAGAGCACAAGTAGGAAAACTCCCGGGTTGAGATAAAACAGTTTAATAATTGAAATAAAACAAAATAGAACAGTAATAGTAACAGTGAGAACAACAACAGTAACAGAATATACAAAGCAGGCAATGCACAATGCAACTGCTCACCGACCACCGACCGTGTGTCACGAACGGGGGGGCGAGCCCCCCCACACACCTGGTTTTTATACTGAGCATGATGTCACATGGTATAGAATACCCCATTGGCCAGCTGGGTCCACCACCCCGGCTGTGCCCCCCCCGCCCCGTGCGAGCATCCCCCAGCAACAGCCAAAGCATCAATGGGCCATCAACGCTCCTTTCATACCAAACCCAAAACACAGCACCCCCCCCAAGCTACTGGGGAGAAAGTTAACTCTGTCCCAGCCGGAACCAGGACAGTTACCCTTGTGAAAACAAGATAGCAATGGCATCTCTACACAGAATTTTTAGAAAAATAAATGAATTAATACCTGTTATATACTGTGACGATGTAGCATAACATAGTATCTGATGGCTTTTCACAATAATGACAGCAAATTCCCAGGGGCAGGTATTAGAACACTTCAGTTCTGATCATTCAGTTAAAAGCTATGGTCCTGCTTGTACATGCCATCTGTACCCAAAATCTCTCTTCTGTGCGGTGGAATTATGTTCACAAGAAACACTGAGAAAGTAATGTTCCAATTTTCCATTTCCCTCCTAGCCCGAGCTGCAGAGAGCCAGATATTTTGGGGAAATCTCAAATGTAGAAGATTTATTTTGAACTCTGCCTAGCTAAGGGCAGATAGAATGGAAACTGGATGTTCTTCTACTCAGACAGCTTTTCTATTAAATAAGCAGAAATATATAATGGTAAGCTGCTTCTCCGTTCTTTCTGGGACAAAGAAAAATATCTGGTGGCCACTGAATATTGTATTTTAGAGAGGCTGGATCCTGTGAGGAGTGAGGGCTAAAAGTATGTTGGGGTTGAACTCCCCAAAAAACTCAGACAGAGAAAAGTGGTGTTCTTGGAGCAGGCTTGACGATAAGGGTGCACAAACTTACAAGGCTCCTGACCTGGATTCCGAAAACTACTGCAGTTTTAATGCAGACATGATCTGCAAAATTTTCATTCAACCACTGGAAAAAAAATAATCCTGATTTAGATTAAAGCAAACCATAAGATATTACATTTTTATTTTCTTGAGGAAAAATTATGTTGCTTTGAAGTTTTTACTGAAATGAAGATATTAAATGGAAATCAATCTTCTACAAAACTGTACTGATCAGTCATTGCCAGATGTAACAAACAGGTATCAATTCAATTTCAATAGTGTGATTTATTTGTATTAGACCATTCCTGGTCTTTTTATAGAGATTTTCTTGTAGAGCCATTTGCTCCTGATCTACTGTCCAGTAAGCCAAGACACAGTCCAAAAAACTATCTACTTGGCCAGGATGGGTAAGTGCAATGCACTTTGTGTCAGTATCACACTGAATGTCTCAGTTACAAGAAAGATTACACCTTAGACCTGAAACATTTTTCAGGTTACTCGTTCAGTAAGGCAAGCTGGCCAAGTCAATTCTATTGATAACTTAAAGGCAATAATGGGAGGTCAAGTAGCTCTTTCTGCTTCAGTTACAGTCAACACATTATATAGTACTGTGAGCTTCTTCAAAACATCTTTTTTGTACATGTAACACTTCAGTCATGGAGGTGTTACATGATGTTAATTTACAGTAATTGTTCATATTTTCTCCGAAAATGCGTGAAATGCTACTACTCAGAGTGAGCTTTGCTGAAGGCTATACACTAACTAAGAGAATAAGTAGGCTAAAGTGTTTTCTTCTGCTGGGAATGAAAACAGTGGTGGAGTTACGGCATCCACCTTCAGGATTAGAAGGGCATAGACTGTAAGATAAGAAGAAAGGGCAAAGTCTGTACCGGTTTGTAGAGTGCAAGTCCTGCCCATCTTCTGCCTGAGATATGTTGAAAACTGGCACTGGTGAGGTGAGGGGAAAGTTGTTCCTAGAGGCTGCCCCTCTTCTTAGTCAGTGGATTGCCCTGCCTCCACAGTCCAGGGATGTAGGTGTGGAAGAGAAAAAGCAATCAAAGCTAAGATGCTCTTAGCTTCATTTTCTCATTCCCTTGTAGCATGGGATCTGCAGAACAATAACAGCACTACTAGCAGACAAAAGCCAAATAGTCCCTCTGGAACCCTTAGAGTGGTCTCTCCTAAAACTAACTCATAAAGCCAGTTCTGGATGGCTTCAGCCAACTTCTTTTCTAATATGTTCTCTTCAGAAGACATTAAGCAATTAGTCCTTGTTGTGTATTAATCACGTGTGATAAAATTAAACTAAAAATTAAGCCTGAAGGAAAATAATAGCAGAAGGTTCTGAACCTTGATAGAGAAATCACAATTTATTCTGTTTTACCATCAAAAGAAACCCATTCAAAGCAATGCTGTCTCCTAAAAAGACAGAAGGCTTATGTTCTGTATTTCAGCCTGAAAAATGTCTTTAAACTGGGTAGCAAAGTTCTGAAAATCTGGTTTTGCTCCATAATGAGAATATATTTGGAATACACTAAACACTATGATTCTAAAGTAGAAAAGAAAGGTCCTGTCCTACACCTTATCGCTCATAGAATCATAGAATCATTAGGGTTGGAAAAGACCTCTGAGATCATTGAGTCCAACCGTCAACCCAACACCACCATGTCCACTAAACCATGTCCCTAAGCGCCTCATCTACACGTCTTTTAAATACTTCCAGGGATGGTGACTCCACCACTTCCCTGGGCAGCCTCTTCCAATGCGTCACCACTCTTTCAGTAAAGAAGTTTTTCCTGATGTCCCGTCTAAACCTCCCTTGGCGCAACTTGAGGCCATTTCCTCTCATCCTATCGCTTGTTACTTGGCAGAAGAGACCAACCCCCACCTCCCTACAACCTCCTTCCAGGTAGTTGTAGAGCGCGATGAGGTCTCCCCTCAGCCTCCTCTTCTCCAGGCTAAACAGCCCCAGTTCCCTTAGCCGCTCCTCATATGTACTTATGTAACCTACGAGTTACTAGGCTTACTTGCCTAAGAATATGTCCATCTCAGGGCTGTAACTAGGGTGAAACAGGTAATGTTGTTTGTACCCCAATTGACTGTTCTTGCTTTATAGCAGACTACATTTTCAGACATTTAAAAAAAAAAAACACCCCCAACAAGAACAGTAACTTCATAACCTCTAGTTCTTTTTACGCATTATTTATTATGCTGATGTTAAAAGAAGATATCTTCTTTTGACTTCCTGATATATTCTGACATCTTGTTGAAAATGAATGCTATTTGGCAACATTCCAAAGAATTTTTAGCTATAAAGTGATAAGTTTGAATACACAAAATTTTTAAGTAGAAGTAACTGTAGTGGGGTTTGCACTATGAAAAACCTCAGTTCTTTTGCATTTCTGTCCTCTGTATATGGAATATAGTAAGCAATGTATATTTTTACTCATAAGTACTTTATTCAGAAGAATGTTAACTTCAGGTCGTCTTCACAGAAGGTTGTTTGATACATTTGTCTTTCAGCAGATATCTGTGTTTTATTCACATTATTTCTAACCAGATTCATAGCCTCTGCTTACAAAATTATCTGAATTTCAACAATAAATAAACAGATTAAGAGCAATTTTGTGACCTAGCATATAGGAATGGATAGTTTCTCTGCAGCCCTTTTATGCCCTTGAATGGGAGAAGCTGCAAGAAGACTGTAGAGAATTTCCAGTAAATTCTGCAGCACAGAAGGGACAAAGTTAGGCTACATTCACTTCTAAGACATTCCCAGCTATCTGTGTGGGAAGAAGAGGCAGCGTTTTTTTGCAAAGGTGATATATGTGATTTTGCAGTCTTTTGGAAGAGTGTTATAAGCTCACTCATAGAATGAATGAATCACGCGTAGCTCTCCCTTGCTAATATCTTTAGTTTCTTCCCCGTTTGTAAGATTTCAGTGTTATGAGGCATGTAGCTTTGACAGAATTTAAGACCTCTTAATTCTCTATGATTTTTAAATTGAGGAGTACCAAAAGCAAATACTCTGCAAACATATCTGTTTAGCTATAATCTTGAATGAAACTGTAAAATGATTCTACATTGAATTGGAGTGTAAAATTACTATTACTTTCCCTTTTCCCTTTTCCCTTTTTCTCCCCTCCCCTTTTTCTCCCCCTCCCCTTCCCTTCCCTTCCCTTCCC
>NW_009196885.1:0-12357 GCF_000690835.1 Fulmarus glacialis | reverse complement strand
CCCCTAGGCTCTTCTCTAGGGAGCCTGGTCTACTTCCATTAATTCTCAGTAAATACTAACCTCTCTACTTCTCTAAAGAAAGGTGGAGGTTTCAGGGTATGGAAAACTGCATCTTCCTCCCATATTCCAACTGAACGTTGACTTTGATCTGCTTAGTGCCATTACTTCACCGTGAGCTCTGCGGCCATGTCAAATTCACCTACAATACTCCAAAGTGTTATATTTTGTGTATGGGAAGTAGCATTTTCCAGTTGAACTATTTTTCCTAAGTTCTGAGAAAATCAAATACGGGAGATCTTTCCCTTAGTGGATGAAAAGGATGAAAAAATGAGAAAAAGAGTAAGCCAAAGAGAGAGAGAGTGTCTCTAAATAAATGAAAAGGATGTGCTGGAACAGACTACAGCCCTCTGCTCCACAAGCTCGCTCCTGGGGTGGCATGTGATCCAATAATTTGATATAGCTTGGAGGAGGCAGAAGAGTGTCATTCCACACAACATGGTAGAAGAAGGGCAGATTAAATTGCTGGTAAGATGGAGTGAAAAATTTGCATTCTTCCTGTGCTGGAATCCTTCAGACAGATTCTGTTCTTCGAATTCATCTACATCTCATTCCATGTCTGGGCCAGCAGGTCTCTGGCCCTGACTGGAGATCCAATGTGTGTCTGCAAAAATTAGCACATTGTCATGATTTGAGGCCATACATTGGATTCTCTATGCTTTGTAAGGTCCTGTAACTCAGCAGATCCTACAAGTCTCACTCCTGAGCTAGGTGGGCTCAAGGACAGAATCATGCCCATAATCCTTTTTTAGGTTTTATCCATTGTAATGATCTTCAGGCGTTCTGGACCAACAGCACTTGAGTCTGTCTTGGGGTACACAGGAAGGATGTTTGCAGTGAAAGGAATTTAAATTTAAAATTACTTTCCATTGAAATCTGACACAGCTGAAATCTGTTGGTTTGGGACATGTTCCAAAAGCCATCCTTTTGCAGGAAGATTTGTAAGAGATTGGTATTTGAAGGAGATAAATCTATTTTATCATATGTGGCTCAGCTTGGTTAGCATGACAGTATGCTGTAAAACCAGAGGAAGCAAAATCTAGGAGACAAACACAGTTATGTTAATGCTCTTAAAAAATCACATGCATAATCTTACTATTTATTCCTTTGTATTCATGGGATAAAACTCTACAAAGACAACAGCTAGCCTATCTGATGGGGGCAGACAGGATGCTAGTTACTATATGAATAGTCCTACGTTAAACTGTTATTAAAAGAAAGTGTGGAAGAAAAAAATCAAAATCTCATCAACTAATTGAATAGATTTATTCAAGGAGAAGGAAAAAGCCTTGATCTCAGAAAGACTTAAGGATGCGGAACTTCCATTCTTAAGCCTGCTGAGCACTCAACCTCAGAAAGCTGCTTTGAATACTCCTCTATTGATTCTTAAACAATACACTGAAATTTTAATGACCTTGTCAGCTAAACACTTTCAATCTCAGATGTCATTAACATAACTACTGAACTAAAAGATGCTTGCAAAGGAGTCTGACCGAAATATGCTGTTTATCAAGGAAATTCTAGTACTCCCCAGTTCCCATTGTTTATCCATGATGAGCTGGCAGTATAGCTGCTCTAAAGCTCCAAAGCATCATTTTTGCACCACTACCATAGAATCATAGAATCATTTAGGTTGGAAAAGACCCTTAAGATCATCGAGTCCAACTGTTAACCTAACACTGCCAAGTTTACCACTAAACCATGTTCCTAAGTGCCACATCTACACATCTTTTAAATACCTCCAGGGATGATGATTCAACCACTTCCCTGGGCAGCTTGTTCCAATGCTTGATAACCCTTTCAGTGAAGAAATTTTTCCTAATATCCAATCCAAACCTCCCTGGCTCAACTTGAGGCCGTTTCCTCTCGTTCTCTCACTTGTTACTTGGGAGAAGAGACCGACACCCACCTCGCTACAACCTCCTTCCAGGTAGTTGTAGAGAGCAATAAGGTCTCCCCTGTAAGTTTTCAGAAGAAAAAAAAAAAAAAAAAACTTAAGTTGCAATGCTGTAAAAGGTGAGGAAGCAACACATATCTTGGATACAAGACTTTTGAAAAAAAGCAGAAAGTTTATCTTAATCCCAGGTAAAAATATTGCTGTTTTCTGCAGTTAAGGAAGTGTCCTTGCAAAGAGCTGGATTACCTCCTGCTTTACCCTAGTTTTGTATGGCTGTAACTCAAATCAATGGAAATCAATGGAATCACAGGAATACAAAAGTAGAGCAACACAACGACTGGTGCTACCAGAGTTTGAGAAAAATCTTCTCAGCAATGATCAAGTGCTCAGACCTTGGGGATTTGGCATGGAAAGGAAAGATTCTAGTTCCAGGATATGAAAGGCAGCATCACCTTTCTAAAATTTTCTGTCTCATATTGTTGTTGCACTTCTTCAAATATAGCAAAAGGAAAATTCAGATAATCTTACACAAACAGCCCTGCTGTCTTGAGCAGAGCATGAAATGCCCTATGTTTCACCAGTGAAATCTGTATTTCCAGCCTTGGAAAACATTTCTATTGATTCATTTGGTTCATGCACTGTGTGTGTTTCAGTGGGTGGTTAGTTAGTTAGTATTTGGAAAGCCAGGGATGCACAACATAGTGGAATGGGTATTTTGTCCACTTCACACAGATTTCTCTTTTTCTTGCCTAATTCCTTCACTCCTTAAGTGTAGGAGGTGCAGGGTTAGCGAGAACGGTAAATAGGAATCCTCATATGGAAGAGCTCTAATGAAAAACTGAGATGGAGCTATCCCATGTGAACCCTCTTGAAATCAGACCTTGCAATCCCACATACAAATATGTGTCTTTAGACCATGTGCTGCAGAGGTCCAAACCCACGTGTCTGTATCTGCCCCTGCTTGTACAGGATTTCTTCAATCGTGTTGAGCAAACTCAGCTCCTGGCTTCACCTTTCCAGCATTCTGTGAAGCAGCTCAGCTGCTGCCATGAATTTTCTTATTGCACAGGGTGCCTGGGAAAGCCAATGGATTCACTGCAGTGCGCTTAGAAGAGTAATTAGACACAACCAAATACTTGGCTCTGTGGAGCAGCTGCACTGGCAAAACATCCCCCAGCAACGCTTGCTAGCAAGGACAGACTAAAACAACTAAGACAGTGAGTGAACAAGAGAAAAGTGAAGATGAACAGAGTAAGAGAGTGCTGGAAAGAGGGTCAAGTATCACTCTAATCAGTAGCTACATAGAGGAGAAGACTGATGGAGCAGCAGGAGGAAACCGAGGCAGTTGAGTCAGCATGAAGGATTAAATATGCTGTGCTGAACATCTCTGGTGCCTACACCATGACCGATCCCCAAGGTAGAAAGGTAACAGTCAGTCTAGAGCTGACCATGCAAGAGAAAGGACTTGACTTTGCAGTGTAACCACATGGGGGACAAAGCCTCCTGCCTTGCACTTCCTGGCACTTTGGAAAAAGAATTCATCTGAGAGAGAGAAAGGAATACCAAAGCCAAGCTGACAAAGTATTTGCTGCTCCCCTTCTTTGCTGGTGTGAGGGGGTTTGTTCACTGCTTTGAGGAAAATATACTGCAGAGCTGAGGGAAAACATAAGAGTCTTTCTGCAGAGGTTGCTAGGGGTTGTGGGATTTCTGATTCACTTTTTTTTGATGTTACGCTCAGGAGAAGTGCTTAGCTCTGATCTAGTACTACATTAAAAACATCATAATGAAGAAGTCTTATCTTCAAGTGATAAGTTCAGCATCTTTTGTCTGAAAGTTGAAATGCACCCTCTTCAGCAAAGAAGAAAAGAAAGTGTTGCATGTTTTAATGCAAAACCCAATGGGTTTCATTTCATACCAAACAACATAGTAGGCCAGCTCAACTTTTACACAGCTGCCCAACCTTGCGTTACCTCAGCTCCTGCTCAGTCTTCCTCAGAAGACCCCACTCAAAATGGATGCAAGCCCTTAGCAGACAGTCCTGTCTCCTAGTCCTGTCTACTACCTGAATCATCCCCATCCTGGGACCCTTATTCACACCTCTGACACCCAAAAGAATCTGACAAACAATGAGGAAAAATATCAAGTTCTGAGAAACCATTTGACTGGCTTCAGTGACAACGTGCTTGCTCAGTGCGATCTTTTATGCCTCGATCTCTGGAAGTGTCCTGGTTCCGGCTGGGACAGAGTTAACTTTCTTCCCAGGAGCTGGGGGGGGTGCTGTGTTTTGGGTTTGGTATGAGAGGAACGTTGATGGCTCATTGATGCTTTGGTTGTTGCTGGGTGGTGCTTGCACCGGGGACTTTTTGGCCGCCCATGTTCTGCCAAGTGCAGGGGAAGTTGGGGTGGGGGGAGCATAGCCAGGGCATTGACCCAGCTGGCCAATGGCGTATTCTATACCATATGACATCATGCTCAGTATAAAAACGGGGGGTGGGGGAGGGGTCATAGGAAGTCATAACAGGAAGTCATAAGTTGAGATACCAGTGACAGATGATGAGGGGATGAATTACAAAATAATGTGCAGCTTTAACTTTGCCTGCTTATTCAAACTAAGTAAATGGGATGTCCCCAAAGAAATCAAACTAAGATGTTCTGCATAGACTGCTTGAATATTCAAGATGTGAGAAAGTGTCTCTGGGTGCTCTGGTTTTTCCCTTTCCTTCAGTAGATCTCACATCTTGCTGAGCATTTAAGTCTTACCTTCTCCTGCCAGGGAAGATATTAAGTGTGGATATCTGCCAAGCACTGTTCTCCTGCTGCATCCAAGCAAGAATTTTCACTTGGAGTAGATCACACAGATCTTTGCTTCCATTACCTCCTTTCCATGCTTCAATGAACAAGTAGCAGTTAACATTGTTGACATTTGAAGAGTCATCACTGGCATCCAAGTTAATATATGAAGCTGAAAGGGGCTATTCTCACCATGCTTCAGGCTCTTGGCATGCTCAGCCATATATAATTGCATTGGCTACTTTCAGGTCATGTTTTCAAGGATTTCTTTACAATTACAGCAGCTAGAGAGACTTCATTTCAAAAAAACCAAACGAATAGAACACACCAAAATATTTGGAAAACCAAGAAACTGACTCTGCTAACATATATGTTCCCTTTACAAGCCATGAAAAGATAGTTTCCACCAAGGCTCAAGTAGCAGAACCACTTAGTTTCCAGAATGAAAGGCTCTTAATACAGTCAGCAAACCATTAGTGTGGAGTAGGTATATGCATGCAACTGAAGAAACACTGTAGAGATCAACCTGGATTCACAGTGCACAAATTGCCTTGTGCCCTCTGATGTCCTATAATCATCTGATGTTATCAAGTCTGTGTATTTCATTCTGGTATGTGTCTCTTGGTCTTCAAAGCATTAGCTTGATGTCTTAAGGTATTTAGGTGTGTAGATATTTGCATTATTTATACTTATCTTTTTTTTTTTTCCTAATAAGATACAAAACTTTTAATTGTACGGGGTAATTAATTAACATTCTCTCCTCACCTATTTGGGAAGATGAATATTCTGGAGTCTCAGGCTGGAGAACTCATTTCATTCAAACCAGACCAAAAATCTTGGGCACAGAGTCCAGGCATAACGATGGTAAGTCATGTTAAACTCAAAGCATCACCACTCATTTCAGAAGAGGAAACTGAACTCTTTAACCTAAAAGTGCTTCATGATTGTACAAGTGACTAAACGCAGAGTGCTTCTTTTAATTAACTTTATCTGGTTAGAAAGAATAACCAAGGTGGCTAACATAAAAATATAGCACCTAAGGCAAGTTTTATGTTATGTCTGTCAGCCTGTTTTCAAATCAAGAGATTACACATATTCCTTCTGTGTATAGTTTCTTACTTTAAAGAAAGTCAATTATAAAAAATAAATTGACTTGATTGAAGTATAAAAAAGATACTGCTTTTTGCTTTATTATATTCATCAAATTTTGAAATAGATACCATATTAAAATGTGGCAAATAGATCTAGACTAAAAGCAGATCTCATTTTCTAATGTTTGCCGTGTTTATAATTATAAAATGCCTCCCCTCTACCATGGGCTTCACAGAGAATCCCAAATGACATTACGGATCCTTGCTTTTTCTTTACCTGTCCAGAGGGTGACAGCCCTGTAAGGATCACTGTGGGGACCATACTACTGTGCCTCTGCAGCATCTCATTTAGAATTTTTAAATAAACACCCTGAATTTTCAGCTGGGCTGCACACACCATAGGATTCACTAGGAGGTCTTGAGCAAGTCATCTTGCTTTTATCTTGCAGTCTGAGTAACGTTTTAGCTGCATCACATTTTGCCCATGTATTCTAAGACCAGTAGGACATTTCCCCTTTTGGTTAAAATTGGAGTAGGAGGTTAATACATTGCATTTCACTGTTTCCAAATCTTGGGTCAAGATCTTAAGCTTTCTGCCCTTGCCATTTGCAGGTTTGACGCTAGGACCTCTGCTTTTATGCAGTACATGTTTTATAAAATTTGAAATTCTCTTATCTGAACACCACCCAGCATTTCTGGTATAAAGCAGAACACAAACCCAGAATACTGGGAGAGGGTTAAGAAAAGTCATTTTATTATCTCACTTTTTATGAAACATATCAAACAGGAGTGACACTGAATGCAGAGATCTTTTTTCCTCTGCCATGCTTCTTAGGCATCCATTTGAAAAGCCCTTTCCAATCTTTCATAGCAGTGAGTTTGAAAAAGGACCTGGCAGCACAGGACAGAACTGCAGATAGGAAAAAATTCAGAAATGTCTGAATTTCCACGAGTCTTTTAAAGCAAAGTTTGAGAGTTCAATTACATTGCTGAAGTGGAGGGAGGCTGTACTGTCACTTGAGAAAGTCGGAGTGGGAATGGCTTTCTCCTTGATACCCGTGTCTTCTCTGAGTGCTGGGAGTCTCCTCTTCCCCAGGCTGGTGTGCATCACGATGTTGGGCTGAAGGAGGACCAATGCTGCAAGTGCCTGCTAGGTTCTGCTTGTGCAATTTTTGAACCATTCAGAAGCCAGGGGAAGATTTCTTCTCTCTCATTTTAGCCATATGAAAAATGAAGGATCTCATGCAAGCTGTTACCTTAACTTCTCAGCACAATGCATGACAAGAGACAATCATCTCTGCTGAGTCTCCTCACCTGTCTTGGGGTCTCAGAGCACCTCTCATTTCCCTGCTTCAACCCGCTCTTCTTCCTGCTAGCCAGGACCAACAGTGATGAAGTATCTTGATATGGGTGCCAGCCCACCCTCACTGCACTAAGTCAGTGCCCATCTGCAACATGGCAGTAAGAGCAGTATCCCCCTTGATTTGCCCTTGCACCACTTGTGAGCCTCTGGGAAAAACAGAGAAAAGGCTCTCAAAAGACAGATGCTTGTCTGTGAATCCTGGGGAAGAAACCTGAGGTTTTCCTCAGTATGTCCCAGACCTTAAAATACTTGAACTTCGGATTTCCTGCAAGATTAATCAATACCTGTAGCAGACCTCCTTGTGTTAGTCTTTTTTTTTTCTTGTTTTTTCCTGTAATCTCATTGATTCTGATGTTCTACACAAAAAAGGCTTATGTGATCACACTGCATGTGTAACTATATCATCCATTCCTGAGCTTAATAGCCCTTAAGCCATAAAATAATCATCTGCACCCCTGCATTCTCTCACTGCCTTTGCTTCTGTATAGGTATTACCTATCACGGTCTTTGGATCTTTTTTTTTTTAAAGCCAGCTTGATGACTAAGAGTTGCAAATTAACAGTAAAAGTGCATGAGAGACAAGAATTTCCCTTTTATTCTTCCATTACAGGTCTGAGGTCTTCTCCCACCCAAGAAACTTGGAGGCAATAGATGGACAGGAATCTGGCAACAGGGCACAATACTAACTTTCACAGAGAGGCTTTTTCATTTTTTGCTTTCTGCTATGCTCAGGAGGCAACAAAACCACAATGTACTCTTTAGTAGAAAAGATTACTTTCCCAACTAGACTTCCACTATCCCTTCCAGCAAAAAGAGGAGCTACAGAATTACACCAGCCCTGCACCCAGTAAGTGAACTTCTCCTGCTTGCAGGTCCCCAGAGTGTGACCTGCCCTTAGAGATGTACTTGCTGCACATCCCCAGTTGGAGATGTGATAATCAGACATTCTTGAAAAGCAAATGTGGTAATAAATATTTCAGCCAGAGGAAAGTGCAAGGGCAATCCCTTGTCTCATTCTACAGTGATAAAAATAACTGACCACAGGATCACAGATTACAATGGTGAGCTTTCCTCTAATGTTTGCATATTAGCACCATAAAAGATACCCGCATAAAGTGTTTGTAGGTTTATTTGAAGCTTTAATACCGATGCCTGACAGCATTATCTGTACTGTTTATATGACTATAAAATAGCTTTATAGTGATAAAATTAGTAATGCTGAGCTTAGATAGCATAAATGGTAGTACTGATTGTACCATTATAAACTTAACTTTATAGTGGCATAAATAAGTAATATTTGTGTCATCATGTTTTATGACATCAGGTAATCTCAGGCCTAAGAGTATAACACAAAGGTCCTGCACACTTTAATTTCACATCTAAAATACAATGAAAAAGAACATCCTAATTCATTCTTATGATGCTCAGCCCTACACTAATTTTCATTCACCTTAAGTTGCAGGGGCATTTTTTCTTCTTTGGCTATAAAATAATTGCAAGCACCCCATTTCCAAAATTGTGTTCCTACAGCATTGCTGGGTTATGAGTGGTCCCAGTGATTCTTCCACCAGCAGGGCCAATAGATGGGAGCTGATAGCTGGCATAAGCCAGGGCAGACTCTCTGCTTAGACTTCTTTAATTGTCTCCTTCCTTTCCTATTTCAGTCCATGCCTTTTATCTCAAAGGGGAAGATGATGAATGAAAGACTGATCAGCTGCAAAACAAGTTTCAATTCATTTCACAGTTTTGCCTCATTCACTTCATAGCTGACACATAAATGACTTCGAAAGACTGTTTGCCTGCCATTCCCAGAGTAGCACTCACTAGCAGAAGACAGGAAAAAAGATCTCTGATATTAGATTGTGTTCTCTGAAAAATGATTGTGTGACTACCAATTACTGGAGTGGGTATCTGTCCTGAGTTAAGGTTTTATGCACATTGGTTAACTATGCAGTATAAATGTCTCCTTCTGGGCTTTTTGTATGAATTGCATTACTGCTTGTAATACATCCTGATCCACAGGTTCATGACAGTAACCCCTTCTCTGTTCCTTCCCCTTTGGCTATAGTTAGCTTCACAGGAAAACACCTTCTTAGGACTTTCACCTACTTCCCTCCTTCCCCGCTTCTCCACGATACCACTACTCCTGGGCTCTTCATTTTGGCCCATATACCTAATGCCATTTAAGTCAACAGGAGGAATTCCAGTTCCTCAGGTAACAATGAATTGGGCCTCATAACCATGGATTTTCATGTAAGAAGACTTTACTAAGTAGGCAGCACTCTATAGCAGCCCGAATATCAGCATAGTTTAAAAACTGAACATTCCTGGGACTCCTAGCCTAGGAGCAACCAATACTTTTTTTTTTTTTCTTTTAGCTGCAGTGCAAGTCCATCAAACATCCATATTTTTGTCTCAAAAATGGTACCACTGTAGTAAGCTGATGGCAAAATACACAAATTAAACCTCTAAGAAGCCCTGTGGGAATTTACTCGTCCATCTGTAAGCCTGGAGACGGAATTTATACGAAAAACATTGGTGTTCTGTGTATCCAGCACACTGCATAATGTTTAAGTGCATGCAGTAAGTTCTCCCACTCCCTCCTGTTTCAGCACTACATAGACAAGGACATATGCTTACAGCTAGGAAGGTGGGAGCAAATATGGCATCATATGTAAATGAAATAAAGTTTTGCTCTCCTCGGAAATAGGGAAGGATGCTGGCAATTCCACGGTGGTACCACAGGGCACTCTGAATTCAGTTATGAATTCCAAGAGCTGTTTTCACTTACCTTCTGAAATATCCTGATTCCTTTTGGGGGTACCCAAAGCCCTTTAATTCCATCTTCCACCTACTTCTGTGGCTATTTTGTACAGGATCATGAACCGCCAGTGGACATGCCTATATTTTGGAAGCAGGTAAGACTTTTTGACAATACATAGAGAAGAACTCAGAGATCACTGCTAGCATCATGCACTCATTCAATGGGTGTGCCAAAACCTGAAAAGAACTGTCTAAAACTGTGAGGACATTTTGTTCTGTTATCCATCTCATCCATGGTGCACCTTTTATGTACCTTTAGCATCCTGAGAATATCTGTGTTCCCTGTTCTTCACTGTCCCCACCTTCCCCAACACATTGCATGAACAGAGTTAAGGGTCAAAAAAGTGAGCTCTCTGTGGTAACTATGAGGAAAAAAAGAGAGATAGCAGAGCAGTCAGAGAAGGGGAAGCTGACAGAGGTGATGTAGCATCTTCACTGCTACATTCATTCTAAAAATTCCCTTCTGCTGATCACTAAAGCAAACTTTAATGTGTAGCTCTATACATTGATCTCTGAACAGAGGTCCTGCCAATCCAACATCTTTTCCAGCAGCTATTTCAGATTCTCATGAACTGACCAACCAGCAGTGTCCTTCCTTATTCTCACGCAGATCAATGCAGGCAACCAGTTCTACCTGCTTTTTCCTTATACAACAACATCTCACACTCCTCTCTGATTTTTCCCTTCATGCGTCTTTTAGGAAACGAAGAACCAGGAAGATCATATAAGGCTGCCTGACATTACCACATATCTGTCCTGCACACAGCTCACAAAACTTGGGCCAAGTTCTTTCTACATCTCATTACTAGGAAAATTTGTAAAGCCTGAAGAAAAGGTAACTTTTTGAGATATATTATCTTCAAGGAACTGTAGCCTAGCTTAAGGAGAAACTGCATAGCTACAATGAAAGACTGAGCTAAATCCAGTTTAAGTAGAAAAAACAAAATCAGTAATCTTATTGAAATTAGATATTGGAGGCCCTCATCATGTTGCGTAAACAAAATTTAAATAACCTCTTATAAAATCCTTTTCTATATCTGTGAGGTTTCTCAGCATTCTTCTTTTGTGGAAAGCAGCTTCGTCTTGCAACATCCAAGCACAATCAGTGGCATCACTTCATGCATACATTATGCACTCCATGAAAAGGAAACTAACTGCAGTTGTTGTTAATATTCCATGTCAATATATAATTCTGAAAACTCCACTAGTAGGAGTATGTTGGTCACTTATTCAATGTTTTCATGGCGGCCTCTAATTTTATTTTTCTTTTTATGAGATCTATTAAAAGCTTTTAAACATTTTCTGGCTTCCTGGAGGGTAATGAATTATCTGTGTTTCCAAACTAATCAAGGATAATAGTCTTTCTAGAACACTTAGGCAGACCATACAGGGGTAACTAGGGAAATCCAGATGGTTACTGCCACACTAACATGCATTTAACGGATAATGGCTACCCAGGTTTTCAGAGCTTCTCAGTATATTCTCATTATATTCATATACTTCTGTTACTGAAATAATAGTGAGAATTAATTGCTTCTAATTGAGTTTGGTAGTGTTAAATCAAATTAGTGTCCACAGCATAATACAAACAATGTCAACAATATTTACTCCATTAGAGCAACTAAATAAACTCTAAATACAAGTGCTCAAAATCGCATCTTTTAGGGATCTCTACTAAATTAAATTTTGACCATTAAAGAAGAATGAGTTTTTATAAGAACATCCCTTAGGAGTCCCACCATCTCCCATGCATAACATGAGCTGAACCCAATGAAACCCAAATTTTGAAGATTCAAGGAAGGCTGAAAGAGCTAGTTTGCACAATTCATGCTGCAGAAGATGTCTGATAACATCCATGACCCCAAGAACTTTTGTCCTTTTTCCCTCCCCAGGGTAAAGCTTTCAAAATATGTTAAATACATGAGAAAGAGGTGCAATGACGTCTGTAAAACAGTGAAGTTTTGATATTTCAGTTCTTTTCAAGCCCCATTTTCACTGCCGCTAACAAGCAGGTCCTCAAATAGCGTAAGACTCTCTGGCTAGAATGACCAGAGGAGCTCCACTGACCCCAGTGGATTGCTTAGCAATTCTTTGGATTTCTCATTCTGAAGCTATTCTGAGATGGAATTCATAACTGTCACACGTGATACTGACTATTCATATCTACAAAGATTTTAACCTGAAGTGAATTTTCCTACTAAGACACAAGCGGACTCTGACTTTCTGCAATATTTTCAGGTAGGCACGTGCATTACTTTGCATAGATTTACCATTTCTTCTGAGTTGAAAAGAATAAGCCTCCACCCATGCAATTGTACAGCTGTGGTTAATTATTA
>NW_009196884.1:0-9294 GCF_000690835.1 Fulmarus glacialis | reverse complement strand
AATATATATATATGCACTATATATATTTAACACACTATATATATTAAACTATTCTAAAATTTAACATACAGTACTTACAAACTTGAATTTCTTTTAAAAATTTAAGCATGTACACTGGTAGGTTTACAGCCCAAACCGTTCCTGATTTGAGAGAGTTCTAAACTACAGATATTTAAAATAAACATGGAGCAATACAATACATTCAGAATTGTTCTTTTTCTAGTACATGCAACTTGAAATATATTTTTTTTTCACTAAGATTTCCTGGGGTGTGGGGGGGAAGCCTTTAATGGGCAAAATGAGATTTCAGATGTAAAACAGAGTCTTTTGTATGATCTGCCTGTAATGATGACATTTAAGTGCTACGATTTGAATACTGGGTCTATGAAAGTCTTAACCATGTCTTCAGAAGTTGCTGCTACGTGCATTCTCCTTCACTACTCAGACAATTCAAGCTGTTTTTAAAGGTTCAGTTTTATAAAATACAGGATGGCTAACAAATCAGATGCCGTGTGTCATTAAGATACAAAAGTATGCATAATGCAACAATTCTGTCTTGTAAGCCCGTTGTCAAAAACATTGTTTTAATGCCTCACATGCCTAAAGAAACACTGTCAAGGCTGATACGTAGCAAGTGAAAAGCTCTTCCATGTTCTGCATGAGTTAAAGAAAATACACCTTCAGCACTGGTGGCTACTTAACTGCATCATGAAGCAGATTACCTTTTCTTTTAGAAACCAATAGATTTTTCAATGCATGCATTAGGGTGTGTTGGTTTTGGTTTTCTGGTAATAAAAGAAGCCACTCATTCAATGGAAAATTAATACAGAGGAAAAGAGATACTACTTTCTGTCTACGCCTCTGAAGGAGTGGAAAACGCAAACTATTTCCACTCCTCTTCCACGGCCTGAAGTCACGATAGGGCAATAATGCCTCAGTGACACAGAGCCAAGGGCTCCTCGAGAGGTGCGAGCCCCTCCTCACGCCCGACGCCTCTCTGGAAGTTCCTGCTTCCTTTCGTCTTCCTTTCTCAGAGCTTCGGACACGCACAGGATTATTCAGTCTGGTAGGTCTGCACGTGGCAAAAAACCTTGAATAAAAGGCATTCAGTCCTCAGAATATCTGTCCTATTCAAGTCTGGGTCCCCTAAATTTCCATTTTACCATCATTTTCTTCCATAAATTACCCATTAGGCCGACACTGGGCTGGATCACTGAAGGATGAACAAAAGCCTCTTGTCCTTTTCCTCATGCTTTTCTGCCTAATGGATCATAAGAACTATATTTTTTCTTTACCAAGTCCTACTATGTGAAAAAGAATAGCATCCTTAGTTTTAGCCCCCTCTGATCACAGAGCAAACTCTGTTGTTGTTATCATCACTCCAGCCTACACTCTTCTAAGATAATTCTCCTCTTTGTATATCTTACCCATATTTTTGTACAGATGGCAAGTATTTCATTCCTCATTATCATCTGTGAATTTCATTAACATCCTGTTTCTTTCCTGATCTAGAGTACAGAAGGCCGTCTACGAAACCATGAGATTTCATCCACAATAAAGATACATTACTCTTAATCACGTACATTTATTTAATTTTCCCACCACTCCAACAGCAACATTCAAGCCAATACTAACTTTAAGACTTCATAAGACAGTGAACCAAATGCTCTACTAGCAGTCAAATGCTTTTACATCAATACAGCATAAAGCCATCACGCAATAGCCTTTTAAAATTATCGGTGGGGGAACTCCGCAATGTCTTCCCCTCTAAGAACAGCCATACAAATTATAATTCAAGGGTACACACAGTGAATGAGGCTAAAGTTCTCCCTTAGGGGACACAGAGATGCTACAGTACCATCTGCAAGTCTGACGCCTAGAATATTTTGAAAAGATCTGTTCATATCTCCAAAGACCTGAAGTGTAATAGATTTTCAAACTTCCTGATGAATAAACGATGAATTTTCCAGAACTGCAAAAAATGATCTTTCCTTGTAGAAATAATACCTGACAGCTAAAGACACCTTCAGCCAGATCAGTATCAGCAGTCATGCTGCTAGGCAACATTAAGCCAGGACAACCCCAGACCCACAACGTGCTTTGCTAGCTGGAACCCTCAGTGGTTAATCTCCATTTTAGTTCATTTAGTCGGCAGGTTTCTATGGGCCTGGTCACAGCTGCCGCAGAGAATGCTCTCCTTTCTTGACCTTAACTTCTTGTGCAAAGCATCACTACCATTGGGGCTAGGACACATGTGAAGGTAAGTGATGTTAAAGTATATTCTCATTTTCTGATGGGAAGAGGAATTTCAGGAAACCTCCAGGAGTCTTAGAGGAGGAGTGAGATGACCCAGCTACTCAATGGTATCTTTCCTACCAGGAGGCTCATCATTAATGTAAAAGAGAAAGCCAAAGATAGATCATACTTTATTAAAAAAGGAATACACGTTTATTGATTACATTATTTGTCAACAATAATTATAATTCATAATTCAGGTAACTGAATGTTGATAATTCAGGGTAGCTTGATTTCCCTAAAATAGCACTGATGGCTTAAAGATGGCTAAATTGTCCCTATGCCTAATAAACCTAATCATATATCCCAGTCTAAAAGAAGTTCCTCTTGCCAGTGAGATTGCAATTATTTAGCTCAACAAGGCACCCTGGGATGCTGTTACCCAGCCACCCAACATGTGAGGTTCAGCACTTGGAAAACTTAAGGCATTGCAGCTGAGGGAAAGAACCACTTTAAGATAGACAGAAAATGAGGCAAAAATAATTATCATAGGATAGCAATCACTATGGTATTACATCACATTTTCATTACATCAAAAATTTGTCAGAACCCTGTAAAGACAATATTTAAGAAAAGCTGAGTGGAAAACAGGCAATCAAGCAAGTACAGCTTCTGTTGACTGTTTCTGCTTTAATTTTTCCCTTTAATATTTTTTTCTTGGCCTATTGGGATATTTAGCAAGACAAGAGCCATGAAACCTCAGACTGGTAAGTGATTTTTAAAAAAAAAAAAAAAAAAAAAAAAAAAAATCACTGAAAACCCAAACGGGTAAGTTATTTTTAAAAAAAAAAAAAAAAAAAAAAAAAAAAAAATCAATCAAAGTCTCCTATGATCTCTGGGAGGGAGGACTGCATTAAACAAAACTCTCAGCATAACCTCTGAGGTTACCTGTAGCAATACAGCCATCCAGTGACAGGAGTTCACCGCAAACAAGGAACAGTTTCTTCCTGGCTTTTAGCCTGTATTTTCGTTACCATTTTAACATGCAGTATAAATCTTGGAGCAATGGGGCCAGGACAGACTCATGATGATACCTTTTATCTCCCTTAATCTCTTCCTGCACTACACTGTCATTGTGCCTTTAATCCTTCACTTCAGATGGTCAGCTTACTGAAGGATGCTGGCAAGCATTTCACGACCAAAGAGTATTTGGAGAAGATATTCTATGGACCTCCTCAGCCAGACATCTACTGCACAGCAGGGAACAGGCTTCAGTGAGACAGTTTACTCTTCTGTTCCTACTCTAAATGAGTTCATGTCCAAAACTCTGAATTCCTGCCAGCAGTATCAGAGTAGCTGCTTGTGTTTCTATTCAGCCACATTATCCAAAGAACAGGGGCACAGAGATTCAAATTAATTCTTTAGTCCTCCCATGCTACTGTCACATAATCCGTAGGCTATAAATGAAATCTAGTTAAGACACAAAACACCGTGGAAGTTTTTCAGTATAAAAACAACTCCATTATATCATTCTCCCAACTGTACTATTTACACAAATCTGCAGAAAAACACAAATTCGCCAAAACTCCAATCAAGTTTCAGCTGGCAGCAGCATGGCCAAGGAACAACCTTAGACCAGCTCTCCAGAGACAAGACCTATCTTCCGCAGCTAATAAAAACGGAATCCCAAGGGTCTGCATGAATAGAGGTTCCCTGTACAGAGAGCATCCCACCGCTGGCCCTCTGACAATCATTCTTAGTCTTCGTGCTTATATAACACATGACCTTTCCGCAGCAAACGCGGGTGGGATAGTGGAATAATGGAATCGTTTCTCACTGCAAGAATAAAAGACGGCACAGCAGGCTATGAAAAATGTATGTTGCTTACTCAGAAAAGATAATTGTAAGTAACGGTTTGGATATTTTAATTACCACAGGACCGAGGGCTTATCAGCATCCAAAGCTTCCTGCACGCTATTGTTTTTATAACCGTAAATCAACCTATAAAACAAGAATTCATATAAACAAATTGTTGTGTCACTTCCTATAGACAGCGTCACTGTTTTATCCTTTCTGGTAGTTCAGCAACAGCACTAACTCTTCAAATTTCTCCAAATTTAAGTCAGGAAAAGCATAAATCATGGAACATAATCTGTGACAAAAACTGTGGAAAAAAGGTATAATTTGTACACACATAATGCATTGCTTACATTAAAGATGTAAACAGTACACAATGTCACCTCTGAGGTACCTCTCATCTTCCAAGTGTTTCGTGACTTACAAGCCATTTTTCTCCAGCTTGAAAGTACCTGATTTCTTAAGTAACTGAAGAACACGTACTTTATACTGCTGAAAGAAACGCATTTTCCTCATTCCCTTCTCCTCATGCTTTGAATTAATGCATCAGACACTCCAGTTCAAATTATACCTGGCCTTCTGCACGTGGCAGCCTCCCCAGGGCTGTCGGAGGGCAGTTTAACAAGGTGGGTCTGCTGCAGCTTGAGATCTCAGGCAGCGAGTGCAACAACCTTTCCTCGTGCTCTGAAAGTTCAAACTCCAAGAAGCCTTTGTCAAAAACTGAAATTCCAAGTTAATCTGATTAATTTATTCATTTTACACTAAAGGATACTTGGTTTTGCCCTGTGCATTAGATTAAGAATAGGTTCTTTTGTCTGTAAAATAAGTTGAAGTGCAAGCCCAGTCTCTCTTCACTGACCCAACTGAGAATCCTTTGGATTGGCACTTCGATTTATCCTTTCCAAGAAGAATTTTTGAGACAAAAATGTATATCATCACGACCTTACACACAAAAATGTGCAGGGTCACAAAGACAAACATGGGTGAAACAATCAGTGTACATATAAGGATAGATCACATGCCTCCAGTTGGAATTTTGACTATTTTTTATTATTATGTTATTATTTTTTGGCACTGAGTTTGTTGGCTTTCTCTGTATATGGAAAAATAGTTGCACACAGGCCATGAACATCTGCTCAGTTTTTTTTAAAGGATTAGAGTGTTGCATGAAGGTCTGCCTTCAGAGTTTCTGCTTCCCCACACGTACACACAAGAAATCCCTGTGTTTCTTTTCTCACAAAACACCAAAACCCAAGTAATGTGCTAAGTTGACCAGTTCTAATTCTAACCACAGAAAAATCATATAACTTCCAGTTAACCGAAATAGTAAATACTACTTAAACACCAGGTGCTGTTCCTAAGCAGGGTTTTGCTAGGTAAATTTATAATAAATTGAGGGGTTTGGTGGACATTTATTTTTTCTGAAAACTTCTAAAGAGCTTGCAAATTGAAAAAGGCATATTTTTATATTAATATACATTATTGTTAAACAGGACCAATCCTGCAATGTTTTACACGAACAAATCAACCCAATAGAATGTTAACATATTGAAACAAATTGCAAAGATGAAAGGACTTCACCAAGAAATGAAGTGTGAGCGTGCCAAAACGTGAATGAGAGCATGAAATGACCATTTGGTTTCTATGGCAATAATCTATATTTGTAAACATTGTGGCAAAAAAATGCCTGCACTAACAACCACAGCATGCAATTATTCTTCGACCACAACGTATTTTCTAAAAAAACCAAGCTAATGTGGATCGCTTAATGTGACCCTCAATTTTATGTATTCCATATTTTGAGCAAAAGTTTACTCAGCCTGAGCAGGAGGAATCTTCCTGAGGACTCTTCTTGTGGAAATTTCTGTGTAGAGTCTCCTTCCCACACTTTTACAGGCAGGGGAGCCAACCACAAATATTCAGAAGTCATGAGTCAGTCCCCAAAGAACTGTGACTTTTGTTTTTTTTTAAATAATGGATTCTCATTTTCTGCTTGTTTAGAGCTATAATCACTTCTAATTTTGAGTTATTTGCTATGATTAGACCCACAAACATAGATACCTACGCGCGCAGACACACACATGCACGCTTTTCATTTAGAAAGTAGAGGTACGCATATAAGTGAACGGTCTTGGGATCTGGAACTTTGGGAAAAAAAAAAGAAAGAATCAAGATCCTCGATAAAATTGTCAGAATTAGCAAGACAGAGATTTTTTTTTTTTTTCCTTTTCATATCATTCTCCTTAGGAGCTTTGAGGACTCTTTACAGAGATGAAAGACCCATAAAAACCAAAGAAGCATCTGGCATGAATGCTCAATAATTCTCTTACCTCCTCCTAGCCAGAGTGGACTTTCCCTTGCCATCATATTCCCAAAACCTGTCCCAGGGAGGAGACTGTGCAATGTAGTGACCTCTTTTCTCCCTAAAGGTAGTGTCTCTAGTATCAGGGAGTGGATAATGGACATATTTAATAGCCCCCATTCAACCAGCTCAGCTGTTTCTGTCTCCATTAAGGCCAGTCCGTTCTCCTCACTCCTTTGCATGGCTGCCAGACAAAGTGAAAGACCTCGAGAATTCAGAGGAGTCAAAGAGGATCATGAATTCAAATGGCACGATTGCTGTTTGGTTTTGCATGCTCACACTGTGGAACAAGGCAAATAGATAGATACTTTTAAATCAATACCAGGGCTCACATTGATCTCAGCTGAAGCAGGGCTGACACCACAACAGTGGGACAGGGAAGGATAAATCGCCACAAAATTCACAGACAAGGGCGTGTTGCAGAAACTGATGAGAACCTAAAGGCAAGTATAGGACTGCAGTGAGAATACGGGAGAGGGTGGCAATAGACATCACTCTCATGCCCACGTGGAACTTGCGCCGACAAATCCTCTTGAAGGAGGCGATTCCCACAATTTCAGCTCTGATTCAAGTTTACTGAGAGATTTTCCACTGAAGGTGTATTTCTAGTTTTCTTAAACAACTTTTTTGAAGAAAGTAATCACATTTACACTCACAAGTGGATGGGAAAGGATCCCAGAAGCATGCACTGCTTCTGCTAGTGGTTTCCTCTACCCTGAGTCCCAAGGAAAGAGGAAACAATATACAGCGTGTGGAAATCCCTACACCAAAGGTTCAGGGCTTCCAAGTATTCAGTGCTTAAAGAGCACATAATTTCAGCCATCTTCTGGGGCACTTTTTGGCCCTACTGCATTTCTGAACTAGTCTGGGCCTCTAAGAAATTAAAACCAGGATCTTTCAGTCTCTCTAGGATTTGACTTTATTCCTAAATAACTTTTAAATAGGCACATTTAAAACAGCCAGTCTCAAAATGACCAATTTTGCTGCACTAGGTTTGAAAGTGTCTGGTTTTCATGTTTTTACGTGCATTTTAAGCGTGTGTACTATATAGCACTACCAGCCAAGTGTTCTTGAGCAAAACAGATCAATCTGCAATGGTTCCAAGAGAAAAAAATGAATATAGAAACTGGCATTACTTAAAAGCACAGCAATGATAAGTGCCAAAAAAAAAAATTGTTAAGCAGTATGTTTGGTTTAAAGAAGTATTACAGTTCTTTTATTAAATTTTTTTTAAACCATTTTACCTGCTTTATTATATTCAACTTATCTATCAATATCACTCATCATGATAAATTCTGTAAAATACTTCTGCAAAAGCTACTTCTTTCTTCCACCGTGGTTGAGGCTGACAACCCGTATTTAATCCTTCTCATTTTTTTTAGGATTGGCATGAAAAATGACTGGTAAAACAGTTTTACATACTTTCTGAAAGTCTGATAGTTTTTTCTAATCTAAGCTTCCTGACGTGCTTTCCTTGCTTCCACAGATACCTCCAATATTTGTTTACCATAGCACCTATATTCAGGTGACACATTTGACCAACTGACTGGGGAGAAGTGAAGCAGCTGTACAGACAAAATCACCTGCAGTACAATACAATGTCCACTGATTTTAGACCTCTGCACAAGTATTAAACCCAAGACAAACTACAGGTAAAAACCTCCCTGTTCTGCAGCATTTTGTGGGCTTCAGTCAGGAACTAAAAAAACCTGAAACCCCCTTGTTGATGCCATTAAACCAGACCAATATGTAAGACGTACCCCCCTTCTTCCTCACTGTGCACCATCCCTCACAACACACTTAAATAGCTTTGGGTTCGTTTGATTTTTTTAATATAACGAACATTGGAGAAGCAGCTTCCTCATATGTATGGTACACAAAAGCTATTACATTCTCAAACAGGAGGATGAATAAATGAAGTAAGTGCAAAAGGTGTCACTAATTTGTTACAATGTGTTTTGCTCTCTGACTTGAACCTCTGAGTTTCCTCAGCTGTCAGCATATGGGAAGTACATCCCAGAAGGTGTTGCTACAGTACTGGCTCATCCCATAATTTCCATAATAGCAACAAACTAGTAAATGACACGTAATAATTTAACCCCACAGAAATCTCACATAAAAGCAACTTTTTTTTTTTAAACAGGCAAAAAAAAAGCTATCGTTTTTACCAAATAGATACCAAAATATGAAGTCAATATTTTCACTAGTGTTTTCTTTGTTGTTACATGTATCTGAAAAATGTATAATATATGTCTCCCTTTATGGCAAGTATATGAATTATACTCTCAAGATTATATAGAGTGCCCCCTCTATGGGACTCCCTACACAGCTGTGCATAGCCAGGAGAGTCTCATTTTGCTTTGTAGAACAAAAGTTTCGGAACTATTGCGCTGTTTTATTCATCAAGCTTTGACTCCTCCTCACTTGTGCAATGCAGCGTATTACCAGAGAAAGTCAGTTATAAGAAAAATTAAACTCTTGAAAATACGCGATAGAATAATGGCAAATTCTATTGCAGGGTAACGTACTAGTCCCTTTGTTGGGCATTATTTGGAAAAGAAGCCAGTGTTACACATGAGAAGCCTAGGAAGCGTGTCCAGGAGTACAATAGCTGCGGACTGTCCCACAACCAGCCTGCTCACATTTCAGGAAACCAACATACAGCACGACATCCATCCAGACTGATGAGAGAGTACAGTCACTACGCGTTCTCCCGGCCACCAATCTCTTTCTTGCAGGCATTGAAATGATATTAAATAAAACCGGAGATAAAGCAGGCTAAGAAAGTTCAGGTTACACGGGTCAGGTAGGCAGCTCGGCAGCCCTCCTGCCTGCGGAGG
>NW_009196883.1:0-10029 GCF_000690835.1 Fulmarus glacialis | reverse complement strand
GTTGCTCAAAGCCCTGTCCAACCTGCCCTGGAACACTTCTAATGATGGAGCATCCACAACTTTTCTGGGCAACTGGTTCCAGTGTCTCACCACCCTCATTGTAAAGAATTTCTTCCTTATGTCCAATCTAAATCTACCCTCTTTCAGTTTAAAACCGTTGCCCTTGTCCTGTCACTACAGGCCTTAGTAAAAAGTCTTTCTCCGTCTCCCCCTGAAAGTATTGAAAGGTCTCCCTGGAGCCTTCTCTTCTCCAGGCTGAACAACCCCAGCTCTCTCAGCCTTTCTTCAGAAGGGCAGTGTTTCAGTCCTTGGATCATTTTTGTGGCCGCCATTTGGTACTCTTTTCCTCATTACTTATAAAATTTACTGGCCTTTTAGTTTGAAGGTAATTCTAAAGACTCATCGTATATAAAGGAAGTTATATGTAGTCTAATACATATAAAAAGAAAAAAATACTGCCCATCCACTGAGTCATATGTCAGCCACTGAGACGTATGCCAGAGAATTTTGATACATTTATGTTGACAATCTTTCTTCCTCTTTACCTCTGTGGAATATGAATGACTAAAAAAATGCTATCAGGTAATGTTTAAAATGGTATGTACTAGAAATGCTAAAAACCGTTTTGATTTGAAACTTGCTCAGAAACCAAGTTTAAAAATTGGAAACATTATTGTGATCTGCTTATGTGGTGAAAATAGTAAGAAGAGGAATATTCTTAAAACTTAAAAAAAACCTCACCAAAAAACCCTACAGATTTTTTGTGCTCAGAATTATCTGTAAAGAAGGTTATTTTCTGACCTAATTACACATAAGGGAAATCACAGGGAGCTAGTGAAAATTACTTTTTGCTTGACTGTTCTTACGTTTGTGTGTATTGCTCTACCTTTTAACAGTATTTGTTTGCACACATTGTTGGTAACAGTTATAATAGTAGCACTTTTTTTCAAGAAAGGCTTGAGGGAGAAATGCCACGCTTGTCAGTGAATGATAAATGTATTGAATAAAGGTTAATTACTTTGTGATTCACAAAACAGCTGAAAGCACAGATGAATGCACCATGGAGACTAACTTTAAAGCAGGATCAGAGCTGACCTTAAATGCTGGAAAAAATAGTGAAAATGCAGTTTTCTAGGCTAAGAATTAGTAAGATAACAGGGCTGCGGTAATGTGCTGTATTTGAAAAGCTTTGGTATGTTTTGTATAAGGAGTAATATCTTTTGTCTTATATTTGGGAACTTTTTGTGTAGGAATGGTTAGACAAATATCAGTTACATCTCTGTATGTATTTATTAACAGAATTATTATACTGTATCAACTTGAAAATTCTGTAATTATTTTTCCACTGTATAGGTTTTGGTAATAAAATAATAGGTAAGAAAAGACAGTGTCCCAGCTCTAGATAAGCATTTATATCTTCAGACTACTCAGAGTGATAATTCATTACCCCTTAAAGATTAAAATAATACTAATCTTTTTATATTTGATAAGAAAAATGTGCATGCTAGTTATGGTGGTTGTATTAGTCATTCCCTGACTGAAAGTTGTAGAATTGGTAGTTAACATTATCAGTAACACTAGATTTTTCTGTTAAAATTTTAGATTAATGAGATGCTTTCTGGTACTTGATGTTTCCTTGAGCTTATGAATGTTCAGCATAGTAATATGTTCAAAGGTTAGAACTTGAAAAATTGCAGATTTCTTCACAAACAGTAGATTACTGATGTGGAGACAGCATTACTACAAAATGTTTCAATTATACTTTACTCTGTCTTCTTCTCATTAAGAGGCAAGGTTATCTGCTCTGTAGCTGCTGAACACATTGATGTTCTTTTTGTGGCTGAAAGTCAGTAAAACCTAAATTATTTTTAAATTCCTGGTTAACAAAAAGTGAATGTGCTGTTCTTTTATGTGTATGTCATTAAAATAAAATAGCTTCAGTTAATAATACTGCTTTATGATCAGGTTTTTTATCAAAACCTTTTAAAAAACCTTCCTATTCTGCCTGAAGAGAAAGTAGATTTCTAGGAGAAAGTAGGATTTCAGTTAGCATGTACTCAGTTTCGTTACTGACTTCTTAAACAAATATTTCAGCTGCAGTTAATAAATTTTCCTGTCCATGTTTGTACAAGAGATGCTAAACAAATCACAGAAAGTAGAGCTGGGAGGGACTTTAAGAGAACATCTAGTCTCTATCTTGCTGCCTCACAGGTCAGGTTACAGAGAAGCGATGCCTAGGCCATTCTGGAAGAAGATCTGGTGATGGAAATTCCACAATCTGTATTTAATCATAGAATCATAGAACCATAGAATGGTTTGGGTTGGAAGGGACCTTAAAGATCATGTAGTTCCAACCCCCTTGCCATGGGCAGGGACACCTTCCACTAGACTAGATTGCTCAAAGCCCCATCCAACCTGGCCTTGAACACTTCCAGGGATGGGGTATCCACAGCTTCTCTGGACAACCTGTTCCAGTGCCTCACCACCCTTACAGTGAAGAATTTCTTCCTTATATGTAATCTAAATCTACCCTCTTTCAGTTTAAAGCCATTACCCTTGTCCTATAACTACATTCCCTTGCAAAAAGTTCCTCTCCAGCTTTCTTGTAGGCTCCCTTCAGGTACTGGAAGGCTGCTATAAGGTCTCTTCTCCAGGAGCCTTCTCTTCTCCAGGCTGAAAAACCCCAAGTCTCTCAGCCTGTCTTCGTAGGAGAGGTGCTCCAGCCCTCTGGAGCCTCTGGCCTCATCTCTAGTCTCATCTCTAGCCTTTGCTATTGTGGAAAGCTACAGAAAGCTTCTCCTTTTTACTGTACTAGCTCTTCCTTTTCATGGTTTTCCTACCCCCAGTAGAAACTGTTCCTGTCCTCTGCACACGAAACTTTTAATTACTTAAAAACTGTTATTTGATCTTTTCTATCAAACTTCTTTGGGTCTTAAAAGTTAGGAGAAAGGACTCTAAATAGGAAATAGCTAGAGTTTTAATTCAAAACTGAATCACTAGTTCATTTTTTGACTTTGGGAGAGGCGTCTAACACTGTTATTTCAGGGAAAATCCAATTCAAGATGAAGATCTGCTTCGTCTGGTTGAGCATAGCTAGATTAATTTCCTGGAGTGGAGAGTGTTTCGGTTATAGTCACCAAGCTGTTTCAGATGGAAGACAAAACGGAATTTTAAAACACAATGCTATAACTAAAAACTGTGGTCCATTTAAGAAGCAGACTCAGACTACTTCCACAGATTAAAAAACTTTAAACCAGCTTCTGGCATTCTGTAGATGTATGGTTGATTTGGCAAATTTTTTATGCCAGAATGACTTTGGTTATAAGTTGAATATCGTATAATTGTGTGATTTTTTGCCATCAATGTCAGGTGTAATGAACTAGTTCGTGAAACTATGACAAACTGATTTTAGCAAGTAGAATTCTTCTTAAAATTTCTGCAATTAAGATATTTCTTTTAAAAAGGCTTTTAAGCGGTAGTCAGAGTAAGAAAAAAGGTCAGTGAGCGCTATTAGCATACAATTTGAGAAAGTATGGACAAACTCTTTGCTCATTTGTGATACAGAGTTTAGAACGGCTTTACTTTCTTGGATGCCATGTAGTTATAATTTATTTTAAGGCTTTATTCAAAAGGATAGGTATTTTTTTTCTTTAGGCTTTTATGGACTGAAGTACCTTATGGCAGAAGGGTCACAAAGCAATAAAAGAATTGAGAAAATAAATGCATGTTATACTGATTGGAGCTTAAGAAAAAAAATGTAATTTTCTTCTCCCCTTACATTTTTAAAATTGCTTCACCAAACTGCAAGAGGTAGGAAACATGTGGAATACTCTGCATTAAAAAATATGATAGATTTTAATTACCTGGCAGAGTAGTACATAATATGTTGAATGCATTGATTATTACATACAGCAGTTCCTTGCAGAGATGAAGATGGCTAATATGAATATATTGGTTGCTTATATATATTTTTTCAACTACTAATACTTTGAGCAAGGCCAAGTGAGCAGTGTATACTGAAAGTGTGTGAAGATGCAGGGTTTATTTTATTTATACATGGTATATATGCTTATGAAATTTATTTTTACTACTTGTGAAAGATTAAATACACACTGAGCACTAGTTCTATTATTTTTGATAAAAATTGACATATTGATGGAGACATTTTAATTCAAAGAAGACTGAATTTTTTTGAATTCAAAGTAGCAGAGCGTTATACATGGAGCTTGTTACTCAGTTTGCCTGAGCAGTTATCTTATTAAGCTGTCACCTTGGATAGAATATATTAAATGATTTACTACAAATGAAAACATTTTTTCATAATTACTATTAAAGTTATAAATATTTTAGAAGACATTATAACCCATACACTCTGAACCAAAAAGTGCCTTTGCAAGTCAGTAATTTTTAAGTTGCAAAGGTTATTTTTTTTATTGAGGATGGAATATCGAATAAAACATTCTTAAGCTTGGAATCTCTTGATGTGTTTGATAACTTATGAAGGAAAGTCTTGCTTTTTGTGATGGCTTTGCCTTTTCGATGTTTTCTTGCAGAGAGGAAAGATTTAATATAATACATCTTTTAGTGATGTCAAACTTCTTCAGATATAGCCAATGAGATTAGTGTTTCTGCAGAGTTTTGAGGCTAAGCTATATATTTTAGCTTAGTGTTACCCTTTTACATGTTGTTAAACATTTTTAACTTAGTCTGGGATTATATGAAGGCACATGGTGTCCTGTAAAGTCTTTAGGGTTGTTTGAAGTTACCGTCCCAAACTTCAGCGGTTATCTGATTTGCTTGTCACTTCCTGATGTTCTTGTACATAATTACACAAGATAACCTAGAAAAACAGATAACTTTTTCCTGTATAGCTACATTTGCATTATCTGCACAGTAATATTAATGTAGCCTTCATTACATTTTCAGCTGTAAAATGGTGACAGCTTGTTTGTTTCTGAGAACATATTTAGTTAGGTTTAGTGGACTCAGCTATAATGTTGTGCTCACAGTTGACATTACTGATTAGATTTTTTTTTTTTCTCATTGCTGACATAATCAGGTACATAGTTATTACCATAAAGAAGCAAAAAGTGTTTAAGTTGCTTGCACATAAAACAAATGGAATCTCTCTTGAGATTCTAACTATACTACAGAAAAATTAAAATTTTGATTAAGCAGGCTTTGAACAGAAAATATCTAAATGTGCATTCGTGATGTAGACTTTTGTGCACCGTGAAGTGCTCAAGGCTGGAGCTTTTTTTTAGACTAGGTAGTGTATGTAGACAATGCATACCCCATGTTCTTTCTGCTTAGATGTGTGGTATATGTGTGATAGTGTTTTTCTGTCTTGGACTTTGTACCTCTTGAATTCTGTTGATTTGGGATGGAGCATTCAGTTGATCCTCTGCGAAAAGCCTGTTTGCTTTGGCTACCTGAATATGGTTTTTCACAGGAACTTTCTTTGAGTTCTTTTGTTTTTTTATTTATTGTTCTTTTTCTTTTGTTTTAGCTCAGTGACTTACGCTGCTATCCTTTTCTTTAATGCGGTAGTTGACTCTGCGCCATAACTTTGAAGAAACTTCCTTTCTGTGGGTGTTCTTAAGGGTTTTTACTTTATTTTTCATTCAATTTTGTTGTCCTTTGACAGTTTGTGTAAGTGTTTTTTTTGAGAGAGGACTAGTTGGGAGTTATACTGACGTTGAATTATATTAAAGTCACTACAGTTTTTGGAAACAATGTTTATTGGCTATGAGCTTGCTTACCAAAACCATTAAAAAAACAGTTTCTAGATCCTGGTTTTGTCTCAATATTGTATTATGTCTCTTAATCTTTGTCATACATAATAATACAATATCTCTCCAGAGAACAGGAGACAGATGTAATGTTAATATTCTGGCCAGTTCATTCAGCCTTCTTTCTTTTCTGCTGGGTTGTCTTGGTTTTTTGAGACTGCACATTAACATACTGCTTCCAGTGCAAGATTGCACGGTACTGCTTGGGTTTGGCGTATACAATATTGCTTTAGGCTGTGATTTCTGCAGTGTAACGTCCCATGTCACAATTTAGCAAACTTGAATAGGTTTGGGACTCGGTTTACTCCAAGATTTTACGTTTTTGTAGATGTGAAAGGTCAAGCAAACACCAGGTCTAAAGTACAGGATTGGCTGTGGAAAAGGTAACCAAACTGTTGCTTTGAAGACAAGTACTTTTTAAATAGCATGACAGCATAAGAACATTAATTTGATAGGCGATGTAATTAGATATTTTTTCAGTAGCCTGCTTAGTGATTAACCATTATTAACTGATTATTACATTAATCATATTCCAGGTATTGTTTTCATTGCCTGAATTTTAAATTTCCTAGCCATGTTGGACTAGGGGAATCGGTCAGAAAAATCTTGTGAAAGTGCATATTGGCAGAAGAGAATGGGGTTCTTGAATTCTCTTCTACCTTTATTTAAGCTCACTGACAAACACAAAGCTGTTTCACAAAGTCCAAAGTTCTGTGAGTCTCAGTATCTGATTTTGAAGTCATACTTTTGGTATCAAGGTGAGCACCTCAAACACAATCATTTTGCTTTCTTGTAAATGTCCTGTCAGAGTGGAAGAATTCCTTTGAGGACTTGAAGAAAGCATATGAAATACATCTTTCCTAAGTGGTGCATAGGTGCATTTTATGAGTGTCAGATGAATGAATTGCATTCACAACAAATAAAGCATTAACATGCCTTTTTAAAATGGCTATAATAAAAATGTAAAATGCTTATATGAGGAGATATCATACTGCAGAGCAATCAGTTTCACTGTCATGCTGCAAATGTTTAATATAACTTGTTAGAAGTGTTAAGAGGGAGCTAACAAATGTATTCAAAATTTGTTTATAGTCTTTAGCTCCTTCTTTTACAATTCAGTTTTGTATACCAGGA
Source organism: Fulmarus glacialis (assembly GCF_000690835.1). Taxonomy (NCBI): domain Eukaryota; kingdom Metazoa; phylum Chordata; class Aves; order Procellariiformes; family Procellariidae; genus Fulmarus; species Fulmarus glacialis. Next base: position 3,103 of record NW_009196883.1, on the reverse strand, counting down.
GTAAAATGTGTTGTTTCTTTATTTACATTATTATTGAAGTGTTTGACACGATAAGGTGTTACTTATGGAAAATACAGGTAAGTTGACTACGGGAAAAGGTATATCTCATGTTTGATGAAGAGCAAGTTTACCAGCAAAGGTTAAAAAGTAGAGCAATTTTAGTGAAGTCCTTGAAAGGATGGCTTTTATGTATGTGATATCAAAGGAAATGGTAGAGTGTAAGGCTGAGGTGCATCAAGAATAGAACGTTAGTCACAGAACAGAGTGATGATCTCTTCCCTACTAAAGGAAACCAACCTTTTTGAACATTACATTAGGTTTTAATTTATTCCAAAAGATAAACACGATAGACTCTTAGTATTTCAAAGTGTACAATATATCTATAAATATACCCTGGGATAAGTGTATAAATTTCTCAGAGAGGGCTTTAGAAGCTTCTTCAGCAAAATGATTATAGTTTGAATAATGGGTGTAGTTGGATGTCAAGTACTACATCACTGTTTCAGTGGTTATATGTATTTTTCAGATCAGTGATAGGTTATTTTAGTAGGATATTTTATATCACCAATGGCAATGCAAGATGTATCTTGAAAGTGATCTTGAGTAAACAAATTTACTAAGAAAATATTTTCTTATTTTCCTGGTGTACTTCCTATACTTCTTTTTCAGATGTAGTATATCGAATGGCCGGTATCTTAAGAATTGTAGTGTAAGTGCTAAACTTTCCTGTAATATTTCAAAAAGAGAATTTTGTTATTTTGTTTTTGTTCTTGCCTTTTCTTTCCTTATTACAAAATCCTTGTTTTGCCCCATTTTTTAAACAATGAAAACATCCTTGTTCTACTCCAATGTCTTGATGTGTGCAGTTGATTTGAACTTACCAACTTCCTTATATGAAAAATATCAGTGATATGAAAGTATCACTTTCTATTTTGTCCCTTCTCAAGCTTTTCTAATGTGTGAAATTTTACCTTTCATATTGTAGCCTTAAGTCTTCTGAGAAATTAAACAAATATGTTTTTTTTTTTTTATTTTGCCTAGTAATTTCTGAGCAGACGTGTTGCTTTGACTTCACCCATTTTCAAGGATGTTTTAGGTAATTTTTTCACTCTTGCACCTGATGAGTCATTCAAGCGTGTTTTGTATTAATTTTTTCTACTACTTGTCTTGTTTATTTGTTGTCCTCTGGTGTAGTATTTCTCCTATGCTTGTGGTATTCCTTGCGTTGTAAGGAATATGGAAGAGTTATCCTTAATCCACTATCTTGTGTCTGAAAACAGAGATTATGCATATGTAATAGGGCTTTCTTTGCCCAACGTGCAGAGAGCAACTACACTTAACAGGAGGATAGCTTTTGTTAGTAAATAAAGGTTGTAAAAGCAGCCACTATCTAAACTAAAACTCAGGTTTCGTGGGTTAAGGAATGCAGTCCACAGCCTGTGCGTATGTCTGTTACCAAAGATCCCATACATGTTTCAGCATAATTTTCAAAAATTTTGCCTTAGCTCTCCATTGCATTTTGTATCCTACAAAAAATTGCTTTGCTGACATTTAAAATTGTCTACCAATCTATTGCTGTTTATCTCAGTGACCTTCTAGTTCCTTATATTCTTGTCTGAGAGCTAAGGTGTAGTGTAATTTGTTTTGGTGACTCTTAGACATTTGAAATTACCAGAGTAGTTAGTTGGAATATAATTATCCAAGTGAAATTTGGCCAAAACATGAAGGTTAACACTTCTCTGCTTGCGAAAACTATCAGGTTTTAAGAATGGGGGCCAGAGTTCCAGTTTTATGTCTCATCAGAAGTATAATGCTTTCAGCAATGTATTTAAATACTATACTATGAGATAAAATCAGTGCCTCGTCCTAAAGAAAGAGTGCTACCTTCTGAAAGGTGAAGGATTTCCTTTCTTTAGGCTGTATTATAGACTTTTGAACTATATACTTACTTTTTTCCACAACTCCAATTCTAAAATCTTTCTGTAACTTGGCCCACTTTACATTTTGTTTTCTGCTTCCCGCAGACTTCTACTACTTGCAGTGTGCAAAGCCCCCATTCTTAACAAAAATATAGAATGTGAATAGTTCCTTTAATTTTTCGAACTGGTAAGGGTGAGTACAATGTAAGTGGCACATTTATTATGGTTCACCACCTATATTTAACTCAGATATGATGATGTTTCTGACAAGCTGCTTGCATTTAGACCAAGTCAGCAGTTCTCCATGATGACACATGAGCTGGGACAGGAGAACAAATCATCTGAAAAGGACAGAAAATAGAGGATTCAATGGCAAGATGTTAGGAAAGACAATTGAAAGTAAATATTGAAAGCAATATTATTGTTAATTTTAGTCTGTCAGTTTGACATCTGTGAAGTGCTGAGTGCTTAACTTTTTTGGTTACACAGATATAATGCTTGGAATAAGCAATAGTGTCGAAGACCCAGAAAGATTTAGTTCTTTACAGTCTTTACAAGTACAAGAATATATTGTTTTAACAAAAAGTTAAGATTCTACATGCTGTATTTTATTTATTAGCCTTTTTGATTTCCTATTATGATCCTCAATCAGAACTTCTGTGCTTGTTTTTCTGGTTATTTCGAGTATACACATTATTATTAACAAGTACACTAGACTCTATCAAGAATTGTTTAAAATTATGACACTGAATGAATTTACTTCATAAATATGAACAAATTAGGGGAGAAGGGAGTTCACGTTAGAGTGAACTCTATTAGAGCTATTAACTGTCAGAATACGTTTTTTTTGTAAGGCCATTGTAAAAGACAAGCAAATTATCTGTTTGAGGTCTAGTAAGAAGAAAAACTTAAAGGCAAATTATGTTTTTATAGACAATTCCAGTGTGGTGAGATGACCTTGGCTGGCTGCCAGATGCTCCCCCCAACAAGATGGGGAGAGGATAAGATGTAAAAGCTCATGGGTGGCAATAAGGACGGTAACTGGGGGGAGGTAACGGGCAAAACTCAGACTGGACATTGCCAGAGAGTGGAATAATTGTGTGGAATCTTTTGTTGTTGTAAAGCGGTGAAGGGATGAAGGTTGGTGTTTTATTATGTGTGTAAATTGTCCACCTTTGTCGGTG
>NW_009196882.1:958-19467 GCF_000690835.1 Fulmarus glacialis | reverse complement strand
TGCTCGGCCGGGCAGGGGGAAGCAGCTCTTCCATTTTCTGCTTGGAAACGTGCTGTTGCTGCGCCGCCGGTCTCGAAAATGTCTCAATCAAAACTAATTCCGTGTGACGGTAACTATATGTCTGTGGTTATATTGTGCAAGTAAGTCAGTAGATAATGATAGGAGGACGCTTGCAGGTGAGTTAGGTTAATTTCTGGTCATTTTCATCAAAAGGGTCTAGGAACATAGAGGAAAAGAACAGTCTTCAAAAGCTGGTTCAAATTCGGAAAAAAATCTTGAGCTCTTTCAGGTGAAAGGAAACTGATGTTTTGGCTCTTTGGCACCTAACGGCCAAAAGCATGCTGTGTTCCATTAGAGCCTTTCTGGCACGGGAACTATATCAGGCGTGAGGGGGACTGTGGTTAAGGAGAGCTCAACAACAGGAGAGGTGCTAGATTACCATTAAAAACTTTTTTGAGGCCAAGAATAGGTAGGCCAAAACGATGCCACATTCCTTATGATGTAGCTATGCCAAATTTACCTGACCCCTTCTTTTTTTCCCCCTCTGTAAGAAGTGTGGAGATTTAACCCCAGGTGTGTGAAGTGTATTCTAAAAGGAACCTTGGAGCAATAGATGCAAAAGTCAGTGAGGTCTAAAGACCTTGCATGATACATTTTTGAAGCTGGCTGTTTTGTGAGGTTGGTTTGTTTAGAAAAACTGCCTCCACACAAGATTTTACCATTATATTTCATTTTAATATATAAAGGAGCCTTTTGATTCTGAGATAGCCAAGCTATTTTTGATCTGGTTAGTAACATCGTATGAGTCAAGTTTCATACAGAACAAAAAGATGCTCTTTGCTTCAGGCTGTAATTTGATTCTATCCAAGGTTGGAGAAAGACTTGCAATTTAATATAGAAAGGAAGAATGTTCATTGTATGCAAATATTAAGGTACCAACTTCTGTGGGGGTTGGGTTTTTTCTTTTCTTCTTCTAATGTAGCAATTTCTGATGGCTAACAAGTTGGATACAGCAATGTGGTTTTCCCGCTTGTTCACAGTTTACTGCTCGGCTTTATTTGTCCTGCCTCTTCTAGGGTATGTATTGTAATATTGTAAAATAGCATTAAAATTTTGCAAAGTATCTACACTCCTTTTCATAGAGTTGTTTTTCATGTAAGGGTAAATTTCTATTATTCAGCTTGCTTGGTTGCTTTTTATCAGAACAGTTTACAGATTTTTAGATTGGTTTAAAACACTTTTAGGTGTGTTTGGAAAATATGTTGAGCAACTGTAAAGTAGTGGCAAATGCATGTTTTTGTGTGTGGTTATGGAGTAATGTAGTGAGTTGTTTTACCTTTGGCACCTGTAGTAAGTCAGTGTTACCAGTTTTTGAGTTGTATTTTGGTAATAGTGCTTATGTACGATAATAGAAATACTTCAGGTACTGTGCAATTGTGATGCAATTCTCAAGGGTGGAAGACTTCTGAGCAGGGGCTTGGTTCATATGGTAACGTCTCCTCTGATGATTTGCAGGTTGCATGAAGCAGCAAGCTTTTATCAGCGTGCCTTGCTGGCAAATGCTCTTACTAGTGCCCTCCGACTACACCAAAGGCTACCGCACTTTCAGCTTAGCAGGGCGTTTCTGGCCCAGGCTTTGCTGGAGGACAGCTGCCACTACCTGTTGTACTCTCTTATCTTTGTGAATTCGTACCCTGTTACAAGTATCCTTTACTTGTGTCATCCTGGTAATGTTTTTAAATATCTTAAAAACTTGATTCTTTTCATCACCTGTGCCATGATTTGAAAAACTAGTTTAACCTAGAATATGTTTGCTATTCATAGAACATACTCTATGTAAAATAGGAGAGGCTTATGTTGATTGATCCATATTCAGGTTAATCACCTCTATAACTAGTGCATTGCAGTCTCTGGCTATTTACATTTTCTTTTCCTGAGACTTAAGTTCAGTGGATTTTATGACCAGCCTCATGTGATGCTTTGAGAAGTTGGTAACTTTCATTTATTACCAGTACGGGGTTTATATATGACTCCTCACTGTAAGGAGGACATGTATCATGCAGAGAGACAATTATTCAGTAGTAGTTTTTTCAGGTAAGTTATTAAACAGATAAAGTCTGCAAAAAATGGCTTGCTCCTGTGGCTTGTCAAAGGTGACATGCAAGAACTGACTTTTCTTTGCGCCACTTCGTATGTATGCTTAATGTCCTACTCTTAAAATGTCTCTGGCAGAGGAATGTCTATGTTCTTGCTCTCTAAAATCTGAATGGCTGGCAACTGCATGTTCTTTGGTGAAGAAATGCGTTTTATAGCATCTCTTAATAAAAATATTAGGACTACATGTATATGATAGATTTTAAGAAGTAACCTCACGTGTCTTTCATGCAGAAAGAATGCATTTCAGTAGAAATGCACTGGTGTGTAATGGTGTATGTTGTACTTTTGCATACCTGCATACACACACATTTTGAAGTTAATAAAAATGCGTAACAAAGACAAGGCGTAAGAAGCAAAGGGAAGAGGTATAAATATAGTTGTTAGACATATACATGTCTTAATCCAGTGTAGGTCATTCCAGCCAACCTCTTGCAAAGAGCCGTCAGGGTATGACTTGTGTGTTAGCATAGCATCACGGAGAAATGAAGCGCTTCAGCAGCCTGTAATTTTCCTTATCGCTTGCTCCAGTGAGTATTTTTCCAGTTCTGCTGTTCTCTTTGCTTCATGCTGCCACATATACAAAGAAGGTTCTTGACGTAAGTATGATATGCTGTATGAAACGATTAATACTGTTGATATTCTTGGGGTTTATAAACAGGTTTGAGTTGCAGCTATGGTTTCCTTTAGCTACACTAGAGGAGTTAGAGTGAAATTGCAGTATGGAATCTCAGCACAGAGAATCTGAGAGAATCTAATCTTCTGTTACGACTCCATGATACATTGGAGTTGACACTAATTATTTTTCTTCAAATGGTGTTCTTTGAAGGAAGCAAATGCTGTGTAACAGTTAAGTTGAAACTTAAGACATGTTTTTTCAAGCTAAACCATAGCCTGTGAAATGTAATGTTCTATTTCAGTAGTAAAATAACAAACTGCAGGATGAGGTTAGGAAGCAAAATACTTTTGAGTTGGAAGCAAAATACTTTTGAGTTGGACCTGCTGTTCAATGAATTGCCTTGTGCATCTTAATGTGACTCCAACCTTTGGTGTTCCTAACTAGGCTATCTTGCTACCGTAAGTACTTCCTCGTAGTGGACAGAATAAGGCTTGTGGCTATCTCTATGCAGCTGAACCTAAAATGGGTGTGTGAAGGAATTGCAACACCTCATGTTTTTAATTGAAATCTATGTAATTATGGAGTTCCAAGCTTCCGGTAGTTTTCTTTGGGATACTAATCTCAATACCTTTAAAGGATCTAGTCTTAAAATGCTGAAGTGACTTGTAAATGATAATTGTTAGTATTTTGATTTTTTTGTGCTAGAGAAGATAGGTGTAACTTGTATGTTTTCTGGCAATCTTTTTTTCCTCTTTAAAGGCACGGAGTTCAAATAGTCTGCCCTTTCTGAGAAATCTTTTAGAGAAACTGAATGCTAATCAACAGAATATTCTAAAATTCATTGCTTGCAATGAAATTTTCCTGATGCCAGCTACAGTTTTTATGCTCTTCAGGTAAGAATTACCATAAATGTTTTTAGAATTAGAAACTTTCTACACAAGATTACTTTTTGCAGTTGAGTTCTCTGTGGGTCACAGAGCTCCATTTGTATGGTTCTGGCTGACCAAGTCTTGAGCTTACGAGTTAAATTTGTTTGATTCCTAGACTTCTCAAGTTGGTGCATCATAAAATCAAAAAGTGTTCACTCTGCTATAACTGAGCACCAAAAAATCCATCCCTTTCATAGCATGGGTGACATTGGTAAATCAAAGTTTTTTCAGGCCTGTAACTTGCGTTCTCCTACATTGTTCAGCAAGTTTATTTTTGGTCAGTGTAATAGGATATTAAGATCTTCAGCTTCACTGAAAGTGTACTCTCATTTTTGACTATTAGATTCCAGAAATTTAAGTGGCATGAAATTTCATTGTGCTAAAAGTGTGCAAGCAGGAGTAGGTTATGTCCTCTCCTGTGTTACTTCTGACCAGTGACCTTTGTCTCTTTTTTATGATTCCATTTGGTTTTGCCTGCTGTGCAGCCTGTTGAATTCATTTTAGGGATCTTGAGCCTATGCATGTTGGAATCCTACTGAAGTCATACAGGCATAACGACTTGCCAGTCACTGAAGTTTGGGTCATTGCCTTTTAATATTTGGAGGGGGAATAATGCCCATTGTTCTATACAAGTCATAGCACTGTGAGAGCGTTTGTCCTGGGTGGTCTCACAGGCAGCAGGAGAGAGGCTTTATCTTCTTGAAAGTTGATAGAATGCATAATTTGTCTTTATCTTTTGATATGTCAGCTGAACACTTCAATGCTTCAGCCCTGAAGGATTCCCTTTCATTTAAGGCTACTTACCAACTGACAGATACACTCTATGTCCGGTATCTGAAACATTGAAGTGCTTTAAACTTCTCTTTAGGAGAACTTTTTTTCCCCTCTCTTTCTCTCTGGAGAATTTAGTATGTGAAGTGTTGCTACTTGATAAGTCATCTAGTAGATAGTGACGCTTGTAGAAGATCATATACCAAATTTTAAAATAGTATAATGGTTAAATGCAGCTATTGTGAGAATTTGTTCTTTAAACTGTTACAGCATATCAAATTGCTTGTAAATACTGTACAGGTGCAAGACTTCCTCTTTCCCCCCTCCTTTAGCTCACTTTCCTTTTCACTTTATATTTTTTCTTCTGGGTAAAGATATTGCTCATGCTTGAAGGAGCTGTAGTTACTGGAATTGTCTTGTTCATCCTCAAACAGAGCGTTTTAATACTGTGTTATGTAAAAAAAGCTTCAGTCATTACAATTAATTAAACTCACAGTATTTCTGTACTTTGCTATGTATGGTTTGTGTGCTACCCTTTCACTATTTTACAGCACCATCATGTGAAACAGCAGCTTTGTAAAGTATCAAAACCTTATTTCAGTGTAACTGAAATAGTCGGATATCAGCTTGGCATTAATACCTCAATATATCTATAATAGTCTTCAGTGTATTCTGAGAAGTTTTGCAAAAGATACTAGAAATATGGTCCAGGTACTTAAAGTGCTACGATTAGAGCCGAAAAAGCTCACTGTAACTGGACTATTTATGTCAGCCAATTTCTGTGCTTGACCAGCAAGCTTTTTGTTAATATTGAACAGGCATCCATCATCACTTCTGTGATTCTTTGCCCACCACCAGAAATGAGGCATATAAAAAAATGTCATAAATATAAAATCAATACACGAACAGCACTTCTTTAACTGCTTCATTGGGCAGTTTTATGCTATAATGTAAGCTTCTGCATTCGTAAGGGTATTGTTACGTACTTTTTCTTGTCAGGTCTAGATTATCAGAACAAATGTGACCCCAATCTAGCTTTCTTTGAGCTTAAGTAGTTTGCTTGTTTTTATTAGGAAAAGTCCTGTTGTTTTGGGTTTTTTGTCAGTATTAAGCTTTACTTCTCTATTCTCTTTCAGTGGGCAAGGGAGTCTGCTCCAGCCGTTCATTTACTATAGGTTTCTTACATTACGCTACTCCTCTCGGCGAAATCCATACTGTCGGTAAGCACTAAATTGATTTTGGAAGTTAACGTTTAACTGCATAGTGTTTAGGCATTCAGAAATTTGTCATTCTAAAATGAATGCATAACTCATAATACTAAATCTGCAAATGGTAATTGTACAATGTGGAATATACCTGGATGCTAAAAAAAACCCACCAGCTGGTTCAAGGTTACATTTATTTCATGTAACTGAACTCTCCTGAAATGTATCGCCATCCTTGAGTGGGAGCTTTCAGAACGTGCTTGTGTAATTAAAACTACACTTTGAGAGAAGAAAGTCTTTCAATTGTTCTGCAACCATTTACCAGAAAGGGATCCTTATTTTTAAATTCCAGGCCTATCTGAGCCTAAGTCTATACACGAACAGGCATTTATGAACTTGTGTAATGTTGACAGGAAAGAATCTGTGGATGATCTTAAACATGTTCATTACCTCCTTTAGTTAAGTTCATAAGTCAGGTTAATTATAATTGAAATAGAGCCTTATTGATTTAGTTTGAAAGTTGGTCAAGCCAATACTATTGCTTTAAACTTTGAAACCATAAATATTTCTATAAGCATTTGCTCAGGTCAGTGATTTCTCAGAACTTTTCTTATGACAGGTGTTGCATAGTGTAAGATTTTGTGAACATACTTTCCAGTCTGATCACTACCCGATTAGAAAATGGTTTGCTAAAGTACCAAGGAAGTGGCTTTGGCTGCTGTGGTATGCAAAGACAGGTCTGAGAATCATAAACTTAGTCGCCTCCTATTCCCTACTGTTTTGTAAGAAATCAATTGTTCCATCTTAGTACATGTTGTTTTTTTCTTTTGGTTTGGGTTTTTTTTGTTTTTTTAAACAAAAAAAAATCCACGAAGGTGTTTTACTTCTTTGGTATCTAAAAATAATTTAAGTTACGCAATACTAAAACTAACTTTCAATTGAACTAGTCTATCCAAGATTTTCTGCTGGCATTTGTGTAGTTAAGTTTCCCTTAAAGAATATTGGAATATTAACATTAAAGATTAACATCTTCAAGGGAAACTGGTGTTATGGGTTTTATTTCTCATGTCTGTCTTCTAATAGTTGCTTCTAGAGCACAGGGTTCTTGCATTCTGGCAAGAAGCAGTGCAAACACACAATCACCTCCCAGCTCCTTACGCTATTTCTGATAAAGCATTACTCTGTCTTTTTTTTTTTTTTCCCCTTGAAGGTGGAATTTTTCTGCTGTCTTTATATCTGTCCTCAGCTGGAAGTTGCTGAACTGAAGTTAATTAAAATGTTAATATTTAAAGGACAAGAATTCTGAAGCTCTTGCAAGATGCTGCAACACTGAGTTGATCTAAAGAACTTGCTAACTAGAGTGTGTGTGGGGTGTTGAGAAGAGAAGTGAATGAAAAAGATAGATTTAGATGATACTTGTTTCTGATAAATGCTGTAGGATTTTAATACTCTCTTTAAATCTGATTTTTCAGGACTCTCTTCACCGAGCTGAGGATTGTTGTTGAACACCTAATAATGAAGCCCTCATGCCCTGTTTTTGTAAGACGACTATGCCTCAGCAGCATTTCCTTTATAAGCAGATTGGCACCAACTGTTGCATAGCCAAATTTCAGGCACTTGTGTTTTGCGAACATTATGAGCAGCTGGCACTTCTGCTGATGATTATAAATTCCTGGTTTTACACTGATCTCACTCCAGGCTGTGTAAAAATGTGTATATGCTTTTCTTGGAGATAATATGAAATTTAGCATATCAAAAGCAAGTAATGGAAACTTAAAATTACTGTGCTGTATTGCTAATTGGTGAAAAAAAGTAGCTGCATCCTATCCAAAACATGCCCAGTCATACAGAATTGTTTTCTTAGGAATCAAGGATTGTTTGAGGTTGATTAAAACTTTAAGAAGTCAGTGCTCAGTAGGTTTATGTTAGTTGGAACTAAGCTACTGTAGGATGTCTCCAGTGGATAGCAGTTGGTACACATACCTATGCAGTACACTTTGGACAGTATTCTTCTGCTTACTAAATGTATCTGTAGAACCATTTTGTCTAAATTACTATACCAAATGTAAAATATGGCCCACTTTGAATTTAACAAAAGGGATTAAAGTCTATCAAGCTGGCATAGTTAACACCTTTTCTGAAGGAGAGGCTATTTTTATTAATATTACTTAAAAAGTACTCTTCCAAGTTTCTACCTTGTGACATAGTCTTACATTACGTTGTTGGAAGAAATCTCAAATCTTTGATTACAGAAAACTCTGTGCAGTTATCTTGTCATAAGGAGATATTTTATCAAGCCAAATTGCTGACCTGTAGGCTTTTCAGACAAAGACGCAATGCTTAAACTTTTAACTATCTCTTAAGTGAACTAGTCAATGTAAATGAAGTAATTTTTGCAGAATCATTGCAGATTTGTTCTTGTGTCTACACAAATGTGAGACTGCAGTAATTCAAGCATGTCAGCTTTTTAGAAAATTGATCTGTAGCTAGCTCTATATAAATTGTTCTTCCAGTTTCTGAGACTCTCATTGTGATGGGAAATTTGCATAAAGGATTGCACCTGTTTAGGCAGCTTCTGAAACAAATGGGTGTGGGATTTTTTGGCATAAATCCATCTGATGACGGATCTGAAGCCAGTGTCGTGACTACAGAAGTGAATATTAAATTGAGTGCTGATTATGCATTCACCCAGCAGCTGAAAGGTAGGTCGTGGAAAAAGAAGAATATCTGTCTGAACACAACTTCTTTGCATAAATTCAAGGTGAAGTATTTGCCTAATCTTCTGTAGTTAATGTTAATATTCTAATTGCTTAAAATTAAAGGGGTTTCATTGGCCTTTTGTAAACTTCTGTAGTACTGTACTTAACTATTCTTCCTTGGTTAGAGAAATATTATGTGAAACACCTTTCAAAACAGTCTTGAAGCAAAGTATTTTTCTGTAATTATTGAGTTATCTTGTTTGTGATGTGGATATCATTTAGACTTTGCGGTTGTATGAGTTTGTTAGATCAGAGCCATGTATTTATACTTACTTCATTTTTTGCTCAACCTGAACCAATTGGTAATTGAATATGATATTCTTTGACTACTTGTCTTGCTCTCTAAACATGATGAGCTATTTGTAGAACACTTGCACACTGCAGAAGGAACTGCATGCAGTAATGCTCTACAGCTGCTAAAGACTTGCAACGAGATTGACTCTTATGTGTATCCTGTAATTTGAGGATTTTATAAAAACTAAAATTTCTACTGCAATAAAAGGAGTGTTAAATGTAATTTACTAGGCTCTTCAAGCTTGTTTTCTCTCTAACAGAACATACTGATGCTTGAACCTGGAAGTTGAGCAGAATGCTGTCCTGCGTGTATGTGTGCACGTTCTTATATTCCCACTGCTGCTTCTGAATCGGGACATAATGTCTTGTGCATTTCTAAATTACTTTATCGGGAAATTTTGCCTTCTAAAGTGCAAAAATTTATCACCCTCTCCTTCAAAATTTAACCCAAGAATAAGCACTGCAACAATGATACCTAATCAGAGCAGAAATCTAGACCTACTTCTTGCCATTTCAATTCTTCAGTACTGTTCTAGACCCTCTTTCATGTTACAGGGTATATTTTTTGAGTGGTGACATCAGACTCTGTTCAGCTCTTTGCACCACTGTAATTTAAAAATTAATTTGGTCATGTAAGTTGGTCCCCCATACTGGGAGTGGAAGACAAATAAATACTTTTGTAATTAGTGTAAGCAAAATAGCATGTTCCTTCTGAGCAAATTTTTGTGGTCTAAGACTGCTGTTATGGGTGCAGTCTACTGTTCCTTCAATTGTATGCTGTCATGAAATTAGAGAAGAGTCTAAATTGGATCTGATGTATTGCAGCTGTGACTGAAGGATGCTAAGTCTTGAGATCCAACTCTATGAATGTACAAGGAAGATTAAAAGGAATAAGTGAATGAGATTTCAGTAAGTAGAGAGTTGGAAGACAGTGCCACGAAGTAGAGCTTATATGTGGATACCAAATTTCTTGTTAACTCTTTCTATTAAGTCTTAAAAATGGATCAAGAGGAGGAAGATCTTTCATAAATGGGATTTGATTTGATTTGGCTAGTAGTATGTCCTTGGCTTTGCAAGGAGTTACTTGACAAATGAGGCCTGGATTTTACTTGTGGCCTGGTAGAACTTACCTCTCTAATGTGCCAAGAAAACATGGAACAATGGGGTAAGAATAACTTCTAAGCGAAATAAATAGGGCAACTGACCTGCGCTCTGCATCAACTTTGATTTTTACTGTAGCCTTTAGGTTGCCCAAGTGATAACACTGAGTTTACTCAATGCTGGCAAAAACACTCTGTCCTTGTGCCTGCTTCCTTACCACAGTTTGTGACTGTTTCTAAACTAACGATTAAATTAAACACATGAAATGCTGGTTGTGTCCTGATAGCTTGAGATTTTTCTGGTGAAAAGAACTGTATGTTCATGCTGCTGTGCTATCAACAGCTAGCTGAGATACAGAAGTTGTAACAAGTCTGTGGTAGTAGAGAAATTTTGCAACTGACCATAAAATGCCTGCCAAGCCCAACTGCGAAGCAGAGGAGTTTTTGTCCTACTGAAAGGTTGTCTACCTAATGTGGTAATTGTTTCTGCTGGTATAAATCATGCTGGTTATTGTTTTTATCGTCCTAGCTTTCGTAAGTTAAGGTGCTCTTGCCTAAGTTCTGTGGGTAGACTTACCCCTTGCTGTGCACAAACTTGGTGTAGAAGTGACGCTCCAGCGTAGGACTTGTCTGTTCTCACCTGTAGATAAGTAAAACATCAGACCCGCAAGGTCTGTTGGAGTAGCTAATGCTAGTTGGGATTTCTTACACACGAAGTAATTCACTAATGCATCCATCCTTTCCTTTATTGTCTTTTATTTAATTTTATACTTTTATTGTCATTTTTGTGCTGTCACATTTATGTTTTGCTCCCTTCTTTGATGGATGTTCAAGGGGGGTGATACCCATTAATATTTTAAGTTACACGTTTTAAGGATTTTTTTAATATATTATAATTGTGAGCCACTGTTTGTTCCAACAGTTTTTGAGCTGCTAACTGTGTTTGTGATAGTACTGTCCAAACAACATAGCTGGTTATTTTGTACAGTCTGTGTTGGACCTTTTTATCGTTAGGTGCCTGTATTGCAACATTTGCTGTACAGATCCCTTGTTAATTAAGGAAGTACAGTTCTTGCCCATTTTACAGACAGGAACTGAGGCACAGAAGAAAGGAGCACTGGCCTGAGGTGATGTAAGAGCTCTGGCAGAGCAGGAAGTAGAAAAAAGAGAGTTGGGCAAGAGTTCAGGGGGAACTGTGATTTGTTTCTACACCACATATGACTTCTTGGTCCTGTTTCCAAAATGATACTAACTGCTGCTTAAACAGTTTCAAAAATACTGTACCTTATGGTGCTCAGATTAACGGTAGCGAAGACCATTGAGCTAGAACAGCATGTTTTTTTTAAAGCGATGTCAAAAATTGATTCCCGTGTGCAAGAGCTAGGTATGGCCCCTGGTATCTTCATCTTTCTGGTGAGGAAAAATAACAAAACAGAGTAAGATCTAGCACTTATATGCTAGATGTTAATAAGGTATGCTGATCTGTTGTCATTTTCTATAATTTTTAATTGCTGCAGTACAAGTATTTGTGGTTAAACTATACTGAAATTGGTTAGTGTATATTTGTACTGTAACTTTTAATGTGCTGTAAGTTTCTTAAAATCACAGGAAGAGTCAGGCCTTGCTGTTTTAAATCTCCTTTTAAGGATAGAACCTTAAGCAATCCTTTATTTCAAAGATGCATTATCAGTACAGATAATGTAATTGAATTTAATCTTAAATGTGGCTTCAAAAATATCTTTTTCATAAAATGTCAGCATTAGTTATTAACTTTTCTGCAGAAGCTAGCTCTGTGATAATAGCAGATATTGTGCAGGTAAGGGAGTTTCATTGCTTAGTTCCGTGCCATCCAGATGGTACAAACTTCTAAAATGAATTGAAAAATTCATCTTTTACTTGTATTCAAGGACTGAGGCACAAAATGCTAATGTAAGGGCTCAGAGGGGAAATATAGTTCTCCTGCATATTTGAGAAAATGTGAAGCCCTTTCAAGAAAATCTAATAAACATAATAATCACAGGCTGCTGACACTAAGGAAAAAGCACCTCATTCGCTCGCTCTTTTATGCAGCGATTTACTGGTCCCTACTGATTTTCAAATTGGATCACTGCAGTAAATTATCCATGCCAGTACCCGTGAAAGAAAGCACAGGGATCCATATTTGTTTAGTGCTGTGCTTAAATCAGCAAGAATGATAAATATGATGGTATGAAATTGGAAATATCAAGGGCTTTTCTCAGTGAACGAGCAAGTATCTCCATTTGTAATTTATTGTGACCCTTTTTCATTGTATGTGCTTTGTATGTCAAATATTTATTCTGAAACAAATTAAATTGTTTTCTGTATTGATACAGCTATGGTTTTGTTGATGTTCTTGAAATCAAATTGTATAGGTTTTTTTCTGGATTTAAAATATTACTAATGTTGTGTTGCAAACCAGCACTTGTTTAAGTTCAAATCTCCGAGTTTGCTTTACTGACCAACAGCTTCCCATGTTAAATGTTCTAGGTGTGTGTTGGGTGGGGTTTTTTTGGTTTTGGTTTTTTTTGTGTGTGTGTGTTTAGTGCAGGATGCAGTGAGCTACTGTGGCTTCTCATTTGTTTTTTCTTGAGAAAAAGGAAGATTAAGCTGTATATCAAAACCAAAAAAAGCTGATCCCTGTCTTCATGTCATTGGAGCTATTCTGCTTTACACCTGGCATAGGTAACACCAAGTCCTGTGAAAAAATTTACCTATGCGCTCAGTTTACTGCCATATTTTCAGTGCAGGTGTTAATAGAGAAATTTGACTGTACCCCTGTGTTTTGGCAGGAGTCCTGTCCCTTTAATCTTGAAATAGGTTACTTTGTGACTGATTACATCCCACTACCTAAATAAGTGCCACTGCTGAACTGAAAATGAGTTGTACCTAGTGCTTGATTACTTGGAATTTGTATCAGTATAATAATAATTTGTTTGCAACTAGTAAGCAAAATTGTAAACCGGTGTTGTTAATAGTGTGGCTCTATGTTACCCTCTTCTTGTGGGCTAGGCTTAGCTCATTTGTGATAGCATGTTAAATAGCTGACTTCTGTTCAATCCCAGTGCCAACCAGATGGGCTTTATTCTACCACAGATGGGCTTTATTCTACCACAGCTGGCTACCACCATACAGCTGCGGTTTTGTAGAAGCAGTAGAGTGGACTGTATTCTGAAAAGCCATGAAAGACTTTGCTTTTAAAAGAAAGCAATGGCTAATTTGAGTTCTGGTTGTCCTGGTTTCCATGTGCCTGACCATGATATCTTGCGAGGCGAGCGAAGTGTTACAGCAGTCCAGACTTGTGCCTGGGGTGAGGAAACTGGTTTGCTTGAGAACAAGTGCAGGTCATGGTATTTTCACTTGCTGTGTGTGTTCCTATGAATGCTCACACATGCACCTTTGCCAATGTGAAGAGCGAGAGTATGTTGGATGAAGATGATGCATGAGTTGGTTGAGGTATTTCACAGGAAAATTAAGCTAATAAAGGTGCGGGGCTAGATTATCTGCAAGGGTTAAAGCAATGTCAGTTATAGTTTTCACAAAGGTAGAAATAGAAGGAGAAGGAAGAAGAATGGGGAGAAAAATAATGAGAATGCAGAAGAGAGCAGCTCTATGTGATAAAAAGAGGCATGGAAATCCTACTGGGTTCTCTGTTGTTTTCACAAATACCAATTAACTGGTCATGGTTTTATGCCATCAGTATCCTCTTGATAGTACTTAAGTTTTCTAGCTGTACATTATTTCTAATTTAGTCTCTATTAAAATACTATTGGAGTAGCATGTTCAGATGCTGCCACATTGTACGAGAGCTGACAGGCTGATCTTGGTTTACTTAAAATGGAAAACAGCTGCAGTGGAACTATGTGTTCTTGCCCATTATGTCTGAAGCTCTTGTAGTGGAAGAGTAGAGAAATAAACACTTACTATGGTCTATATTGCTACTGGGCTTCTTGGCTTTTTTTTTAAGCTTTTTTCTCTCCATGTTGCTTTGCTACACTTTTATATTGGCAATCTAGGGGAAGATATCATATATGCAACTGCATGGGGCTTTGTCCTGGTGTATGTTTGCTTCTGTGTGCAAAGACACATCTAGAACATATTGTTTGTAACTTAACATTTTAACACTTTTGGATTTTTTTTTTTTTTTAGTCTAGAAAATTTGACCAAACAGTGTTTTGAGGTGACAGATGTTTGCCTATTACAATCTCTTTCGACATACTTTCTGCTATAGCAACTTCGGTTAGGTTCTGACTAAAGCACAACAAAAATCATTATGAATCCTTTCAATGATAAAGTTCTAAATCAAAGCCATTATTAGCAAGTTTTTTTTTGTAATCGCAGATGGAAATCTGAAGTTGACTTTCTGAATTCTCATGTGTCCACTGGCATTTTATCATTTGTATAATACAGAGAAATATCGAAACCTTAGAAACTGCAGTTGTGGCATCAAGCATTAGTTCAGCGTGTATTTGTTGAGCATCCAGTGGTTCTATTTACATTTTTAATTCTCTCAAATTTTTACCTGGGGCAGAGGTAAGCAAGGCGTTTGGTTGCGTCAATATATATGTGCTGTGGATCGATGGTGCACATTTACAGCAGCAGATAGATGACTAAATAAAACACATAATATTTTGAGGGTGTTTTTGCCATTTGGATATATTAATACATTTTGCTTTTTATAATTAAAAAGCCTCTTCCTGCCCTCTGCCAGCATTCTCTCTTTGCAGTGTGTTACACGTTTGTAAGGGAAATCGTTTTTTAAAAAGATTCTTGCTCTGCATAGGTGCTCCTAATATCTTGCCTTTATACACTTCAAAAGTACTAGTCAAGCTTATTTCACATTCTTGTAATCACTTTTTTTTTCTTACAAGCAAAAGAATCAAGCTGCTTTTAAGCTGGTCCTTGATTTGTTCATGTAAGAGATTGTAGGACAGGTGGAGTGGCAGGAGACTAGACTTGATGATGCAGGAAGCTTCCTCTGGTCCTGTGTTCCTGTGCATGTCTGCATCTTACTGTAAAGATAAGAGTAGTTGTTTAATATATTATGTATTATGTACCTAGTATTGTTTTTAAGAATTTTAAACTAGCTTTCTGCTTTAGCATAAAGAGAAGTGCTGCTAACTTTAAGAGTTCTTTTTTCTCACTCAAAGGCTGGAAATTTTATTTGATGATATGATTTGGTCAGCTGAAATGAAATGGAATTCTTCCATACACTAATTTTATTCCAAACCACTGACCTCTGGTCGCTGGTTTGCGACTATGAAGCAAAACATTTTAGCAATTTAATGTGTTCCTCATGCATCTATTGGCTACAGGAGAGTCTTTTTCCCTTTAAGTTTCTCAGGAGAATAGTGTCTCTTCATGATTTATTGTACTTTAGCTTTGCAAGTATCTATCTGCCTTATGCATTAGAAAGGAGATCAAAAGCAAACCAGATTTATGCTTAAGGTTTCTTTAAAGAAGTAACTACTCAAATATTTTTTGTGATTGTTAGGAAGCTAAAAGACCCTGTCATCTGTGAGAGCATCCCCCAATACAGATCTTATAACATTTATTGTCAAATCTTTGCAGTCATAAAGCATGGTAATTATATCAGCAGAATCCTTATTCCTTTTTGCTTAGGATGTTGCTGCTTTACAGTTGAAGTCTTTCCTACATGTGTGTGTGGGATTATTGATACAGGAACAATAATATTTTCATCTTTTTCCTGCACAGCCATGAAGTGCACGTTTCTGGATATATGTTGTATGAATCTTTCCCTTTTCCCTAATTTGATTGTAGCTTCATGTGTCCCGGTATAACTCCCATTGATTTTTGTTGAGATGTGCAAGCGAATCTCCATTCCCCAGTGGGAAAGCGAATTCTTTAGAAGTGTAACGCCTCCCTTTAGGAAAACAGAATATTGGGTAGCTAAAAGGAGTGCCTGCATTGGCATGTTAAATCAGAGCCATAAGGGGCTTTTTAAGCGAATCCCCTGATTGTCCTCCTTTACCAAGAAACCAAAATAGAACGTCTGTTCTAGGCTTGCTCCTAATGAGCTTTAGTCTCTGTCAGGGATACAGGGCCTAACTGGTGTGGGGGCTGCATTACTGCCAAGTTCTCCCGTGTGTACCAAGTGCACGTGGCAATGGAGGGCTTCCAAACCATGAAGACAACACGTGGTGTCTTGAGGTCTTTTGAGCACTAAATAAAGGACCAAATGATATCTCTGCCTTCATGTCTGCTGTCAATCTCTAGCCCTCAAAGTTTATCCCATCTTTCTCCTATCCTGATATTCCTTCCCTTCTTTACCTGTCCTATCTCCTGTTGTCTGCTTTTGTGAAACCCTCTCTTCTGGAATTCCCTCCCTCTCATTTATTGTACTCCCATTTCAACTGATTCTGCAGTACTGATGTCAGCTTAGCCTCCCAGAAGATCTGGCATGTGTCACCAGGGTTCCCGAGGAAAGCACGTGGCTGCCAGCCTGTGCTGTGGGCAGACTGCAAGCAGCTCCAGCAGAAGCAGGAGGTCACTGGCTGCCTGGCTGCTGCTGGGGTCAAAAGGGCTGGTTGAGCACTGCTTACCAGCTTAAGAAACTGAAGATGGCTCTGCTGGTGTTCAGGTGAATGAACTGCATGTGAATAATTGAAAACACTTATCCACGTGCTGGAAATGAAAGATACTTACTTCTAGTTCATGTTGATCTTTGAGCCAGTGACCATGAAATAACTTTACAGACCTATGTGACTCAGAGTGGTGTTACGCAGACTTCTGTAGATAGACCATTTTGAGTTTCGGAAAACTCATTCCCGTCATGCACCTGCCCACCAGGTGAAATATTTTCTCTTTTTCTGTTAATTTAAATATTTTACCTTAAAAACTTAAAGGCTGTTCGGGATCACTGAACACTTTATGTATTCATACTTTTTTTTTGAACTATCAGTATGTATTTGCTTGGTGTTAACAATATATGTGTAGTATCATAAAAGGTACAAAATCAAAATGGTCTTTCTCTTTTAAAAACCTTGCTATGCTGTATGAAAGACACACAAGGCAGGATGTTATGGGAATCCCAAAGTGTAATTTAAACTATATTAAGTCATTACCTTAGCTCTTGCCGCTGATCTGGGGACATTGCAGGTCTGCTCCACTGTATGAACTTGACATCTTTAATGAATTTCAGATTCAAAAATAGTCAAATTAGCTTTATATTACATCATTTTTCATATAAGGAACACTAAAATCCTTCACTGTGTATAGCCTTTACGTATCACAGATCTCTTGCTAGATAGTAACATCGGAGAATTTCATCATGATGCACTGTTGCAGCTCGAGTAATCCAGTCAGTTACTTATTTCTCTTAAACAAACAGGAACAAGGAAAAAAGGTTCCAAAGGTCTATATTTCAATCCAGTTGCCTGTCTTTACTTAGAAGTGCTTACAGATCAAGAAACTCTTCAAGCGTCTCCCTAAAGCAAGTTCTAAATCTTAAAAGGTTGTACCCACATAGTCCCTGTTCTTCTTGAAGACCTTTATTACGTGGTAAAGCAACTTAGCCTTATCAGTTTTTACTGACAACGTAATATGCTTTATACAACAAGGTTCTAGAGTTTTTACAAAAGGATGCCTGAGGAAATGACCCCGATGCCAGCCAGACAGCCTCCCTCTTCTTAGGAGCAAAAGATCAAGATCTTCACGCAATAGGTATATGAGCAACCTCTGTCCTCTAGCCAGAGGTTCAGATGGCACAGAAGCCCCTGTACGAGCATGGCATATATTAATAATAATTTTTTTATCAGTCAGAGTTTAGCAACTTGAATGTGAGTGAGATTTTTTTCTTTTCTTTGAGTTTTGATTTCTTTGACGTTTGATTTTTGAGTTAAAACTGGTTTGATTTTATGAAATAGGGGCTTAAAACAGCAATTGAATAACCATTATTTACAATTAAACTTTAGGATGCAATTCCAACTATATTGAATGAAAAACTATATTCCAACTATATTGCCACTCAATGACAAACAAGATCTCACCTATTCTCTATGGCTATATGTAGTAGTTTTTGAAATAGGCAAAAAGTTGTTTAATATAGTTTGGATGTCCTGAAATACGTAAACAGTTCCCTGTCATTTAGCGTGTTGCTCCACTCATTGCTAGTGATTGATAACTAATGGTTGTGATGCTCATAAATAAGGATTTGAGATTTTTATCTTAGGATGCTGCAGCTCCATGCCATGAGGCATGGTAATTCATTATCAATTACTTTATGTACTTGGCTATCCCACGCTGAACAGGCTGTTATTGATGTTCTTTTGCTTGTTCTTTGTCTCCTTCCTCAGGTTTCAGGATTTATCAATAGAAAGGTTCATGCAGAGCCCTTGATCATGTAAATCCTGGTTGACTGCCACACTGGCAGTACCTATTAATCTGTCTATGGTATTCCAGATTTATTTTTTTCCTTCCTGTTTCATATTTACCACAACAAAAGCAGACAAGGCAAATTCAGTTATTCAGCTGGATAAAAGAATATGTAATAGTTCAGTAATTAATTAATTAGTAATAGTGGTTTTGGATAGGAAATAATAAACCTAAAGAAAAATATGCAACAGTTAGCATCTCTTCTACAGTGTAGCAGAGACTCTTCGGGAATTTCAGATGTTTTAAGAATTTCTATATTCTTTCAA
>NW_009196882.1:0-927 GCF_000690835.1 Fulmarus glacialis | reverse complement strand
GAAAAGAAAGGGAACTGTTAATCTCATGTTTCTTCCTTTTTTTACTGGCGCTTGCCAGAATAACAAGCAGCCAGCAAAACATACATCAGCTGCATGTTAGACCCCAACTAAAATTGGTGAATTGACCCCACCTTTGCTACTTTACAACTTGCAGTGAATTTAGTATTTAACTCCATTGCTGTACATCTGGTACTTAATGATATAGCATCTGTTGCAGTACTCCTGATTCACCTGGTATGGCTGTGATTGGACTATTGGGAAGATGGGTGTTAATTATTTTATGCAAGTATTTTACTTCAAACTGCCTCCATTGGGCTTCTAGGAAAACCTGCATTGGCAATGCTAATCACTAGTTGGCTGGTAAAGAAGTTACATGCCAGCAAACCTTGTTCAAAATCTAATTGGATATGTTAAAGACAGGCACTGTAATAATTCTCCTCAGTGATCAAATGCTTTGTGGATTATCAGGTACGTTAATTACTCAAATTCCCTGCCAAGCTAAACTTCTGGTGAGCTCCCATGTTCCTCACAGCATGCAAATGAAGACAGGAAGCCAGTTAGTCATGTAAACTAACATCAAAGTTGTCCTGCAAAAACTTAAAATTGCCCAAATGCTTATTTATAAAGAAGGGTGTAATGTGATGCCAGTGAGGCTAATGGCCCTGAGCCAGGTCGTAGTGGGAAGAGCAGGAGGAGGTGTCACAGCACGGCTGGGATGTGTGCAAGACATCATAACCCTCTGACTGCAGGATCATCCGCAGGGCACTCTGGAGAAAGAAATAGTTTTCTTTATTAGGTTTTGTTTTATCAGTACTGACCCGGGGAGCACATTTGAGGGGAGACCTAGGGGTAAGGAAGAGCATTTTCACATGAAAACTTTGCCAAGAGATTTAGCATACGTGTTTTAATGTTATCTATAAAACCCTA
>NW_009196881.1:0-31927 GCF_000690835.1 Fulmarus glacialis | reverse complement strand
GAGAATGCTGTGGGAAACAGTATCAAAGGGTTTACTAATGTCCAGGTAGACCACATCCACAGCCTTCCCCTCATCCACTAAGCAGGTCACCTTGTCATAGAAGGAGATCAGGTTGGTCAAGCAAGACCTGCCTTTCATAAACCCATGCTGACTGGGCCTGATCACCTGGTTGTCCTGTACATGCTGTGTGATGGAACTCAAGATGATCTGCTCTATAACCTTCCCTGGCACCGAGGTTAGGCTGACCAGCCTGTAGTTCCCCGGATCCTCCTTCTGGCCCTTCTTGTAGATGGGGGTCCCATTTGCTAACCTCCAGTCAACTGGGACCTTCCCGGTTAGCCAGGACTACTGAGAAATGATTGAAAGTGGCTTGGTGAGCACTGCTGCCAGCTCCCTCAGTACCCTCGGGTGGATCCCATCTGGCCCCATAGACTTGTGCGTGTCTAAGTGGTGTAGCAGGTTGCTAATCATTTCCCCTTGGATTATCAGGGCTTCATTCTGCTCTCCATCCCTGTCTTCCAGCTATAAGTTGACCGTATCTAAGTTGACCAGCTCCCTTAAGGTCAGTAGCAGCCATGAAATTTTATAGAGGTAAGAAGGGGTCTGCGTGGGTTGTACCTGCGGTCACAGAGAAATGAGAGTGGTCTTTCTCTCACACACTTTGATAATTCTCATTTTGCCTGTTTTATTCAAATCCAGAATAGGGATTTAACTGAATTGAATTGACTATCCCAATCTATTAGACTAGGCTATAAGTAATTTTAACTATAAAAACATGAAGTTAAGTATGAACAAAGGAGAATACATCAGATGCCAAGAGGCAGAGACATCCCTGACATCAGACAAAGATAAACGGAAAACAGCACTCGAACAGGAAACAGCCCTTGTCACACAGCCAACCTGAGCTTAGGATGTGATGCAACACAATATTAAGGCAATATTGTTTTGTTAAAAGTATGTTATGAATTTCTAGTTGCTTTGCTTTGCAGATCTCTAGAGGAGACATTGATTGGAGCTTGGCTACTACTTCTCCCCTGCCTCAGCTCTTGCTGAGTATGCTCTAGATTGACCTTTGAGTGACAATCTGGCCAAGGAACAAGAGTGAGAAGGTTGAGAAGACAACCATGTCAGCAGAGCACTTTAAGGAGGCAGCCTCATCTGTTGTACACATATTGTAAGAATTAAACGTCTGGGTGTGCAGGAGAGGGACTTAAAAATGTTATCTTCATATTCTCTGTACTTACTGTTTCTTATACATCTCATGAGTCATATTTGCTCAGATAAGGTTTAAGAAAAGCCTGCTTTTCTCACTGCATGTGTGGAGTAACAAAGTATACAGTAGAGGGCTAAGGGTCTCCATCAGTGCTCTTGTGAAGATGGATGACATATGTCACCAGTATGCCAAACTCCCACACATTTTAGTTTGGCATAATATGGTTTATAGGACAGAAAAGCATAACCACTATTGTACAAGGTAATTTCTAGACAGCTGCGTTCAAGAAAGAGGAATTCAGACTGAAATAAGTAGAGGGAAAGCCTAGGAAGATAATAAGGAACCTAAATTATTGGAGGAGCTCAGAATATCTTGGCTCATTTAACCTCATTAAACAGAGAATGTGTATATGAGTGCCTTCTATAAACATTACAAGGAGTAAATACAGAGAAAAAATAGAATTGTTATGCAATTATCTATTATGTTATATTAGAATGCAATACTTATATAGGATCAGATGGATATAAACAAATTCAGAAATTAGAAACTGGTTTCTGGACATGAAAATATTAAATCTGAAGTAATCATCCAAATAAGTAACAGCAAGAAAACTATATTGTTTTTAGTGAATGTGAGTAGTTAATGGAAAAGACTGTGAAAAAAGGTAAGAGAGTACATTTGTTATGGTTGCTGTAGTTTTTGCACCACATATAATTTTATAAGTTCATATATTTAAGTTATATATTGGAAATGTCATTCATATATATATATGTATGAAATTTATTTATTACTATAAAGTATGTTTTATATTTCAGTACCTAAACTCCTGTTTGTGGACTTTCCCCTAGTTGTCCAAGAAATACTTTTTGCCCTGACTTGAGGTATAGCTTCTGTGGCCTCGATTGCCTTCCTTGGAAGCAGTAAAGATTGACCAGAGGCAGACAGTATATACAGTGTTCCCCATAATACTAAAAACCATGTAGATGGCAACTGGTATATCCTCTTTACTTGCTCACAATAAAATTCATCAAAGATTTGAAATCACAAAGGACGTGACCATCGGCACTGACCTCTGTGTTCAGTTTTAGTAGCATTTTCTGTTGACTGAAAAAAAATTGTTTCCTGGGATTTTTTTACTGTTTAAATTTAATGAGTTCCATATTAGAAAAGAGGGCCCATGCCAGTGGTAGTGCTGTGAGCCTGCCATCTTCTCATGCTCTGCTGGATCATTGGTTTTGGGGGTTTGGATCTTTTTCCAAAGCATCATAAAATAGGTCATTGGGTGCTGGAGGGTTTCGTATGGCTTGATGGGAAGGAAATGCAGAGTGGTTGTGGATTGGGTTTAATGATCAATCTTGTGCTGGAGTGTTAAAAAGTTAATTTTATTAGCAGAATTCTTTGAATTAGAGAGAAATATTTTTTCTGTAGTGTTCTCAACTTCATGTTTCATTCTCATTTTTTGGAGGAGGGGTAAAAACTTTGCAAATAACATTTGATTAATTTTCTCCTCCTGAAAGGGTGTATTTCTTTCCTGGGCATAACCACTCTGCAAAGATTCTGCCAGCTTGCTGTGTAACTGAAACATGATTTAATTTTTTTTTTTCTTTTAATGTGGTAACCATTTGCACAAAAGGAGGGATAGAAAGAAAAAACCCCACATTTTAAGTCAACGCGTTTACTTTTCATTCTTCCTGGATTATTAGTTTAGTCAGTGTATGTAATGCTGTACAATGCAGGACAATGTAGTTGCATGAGAGAAGTGAATGTATAAATAACATTAACAGGCTTTATGTTAACTTTTTTACAGCTTCCTGACACAATGATCTGGTTTTGGAAATTGAGAGTGTCTGTCACATCCATATAAGGTGGCATTTCTCCCTCTTGCACCGTTCCTATTGGTAACGGTTCTGCAGTCGGGACCTGGTAGCTTTGTGCAGCGTAAAAGTTGATGTCAACACAGACTTCTGATACCTGCTTTAACATCTGAATTTTTGCATTTTTTTCCATCACATCTACTTACGTCACTTGTCCCACCGAAAATATTATTTCGCATCCTTTGCGTTCATAGCCATTAAAAATTAGTGGAGTTATGGTTCTCTACCCCATTGCATCTTTGCTCCCACTTTGCCAAGCTATTCATATTTCTCAACATATATATAACTTCCTTTAGAAATTTTATCATCCAAGCCCTTCATTAATTTTATGCTGTATTTGTAGCTGGCTGTTGTTTGAAATCTTCCCTTTTAAGATGTACAGCACAGAATGCAATCTGCGTTGTCTCCCAGGGAGACAGAGCTTCCTCTGGCATTTGTGATGTGTTTCCTCACTATATGTAACATTAACTTGCAGAGCTTCTCTCTCGCTTGCTTTCTGCACCATATCATATTGCAAACTTGCATATCATTTGCTGTTCACCATCTCCCATGTGTCCTTTCAGCTGTATTACTTGCCAGGTTTTTTCCCGCTCATTCATGCTTTAGATTATTTTTCCTGGGCATATTTAAAGATAGTAGTAGCTTCTGAGTTGGTTCTGTGAGCTGAATAATTCAAATACCAAATTTATCTAAACAGAACCTCATTATTATACTGCTTCTTTCCATTTTGGGGTTGGGTTTTTGTTTGGGTTTTCTTCTGTACTTCTGCTTGGAAACATTGTCTTAAGCATCTCGAAGCAAATACCCAAGTTGGATCTCAGAAAGCTGGTTTGGCATTTACTGAAGCACTACATCCATTGGAAACTGCAATCTAGCTACAAAAGAGAGGTAGTGATAGTTGTTATGAAATAACCTCTAGCTTCTCTTCTTCTACTGCCTGTATGTAATTTGAAGACCAGATCTGCAAACACTGACCAAATACATACTATGTTTCTGATTTCTAAGGAGACCAATGTCAAAATCCTTTAGTGCAAATGCAGACTTTACTTGAAAACAATACACTGCTGTGAACAGGCCTTTTTAGAGAACGCTTACTCAAATACTGCTTTATAGTAGCATTTGCTCCTCCAAAAAGTACTTATTGAAAAGTATGCTCTGCTGCTTCTCCAATGGAGGGGTTTTATTTTGTTCTATATGGTGAAGCTCCTAATTAGAAGTCTTAGGTTCTTCTGTATGATTAGTGGGAAGCAGAAGTCTCTACTACAAAGTGGTTTTAGTTCATTTGACATCTTCTGAGTATCTGTCCATGACTGACTTCAGTTGGGAGTCTTGGGTGATGTAACTCCTAGCTTAGGCACCTAGGTTAAGGGCCAATAGTGAACTTGGATGAAACTGAGTCAAAATCATAGAATCATAGAATCATTAAGGTTAGAAAAGACCTCTAAGATCATTGAGTCCAACAATCAACTCAACACCACCATGCCTACTAAACCATGTCCCTAAGCGCCTCATCTGCACATCTTTTAAATACTTCCAGGGATGGTGAACTCTGGAAAGGGCAAAGGTTTATTCTCATTCGTCTTCCCACCATTTCATGGAGCGATATCGGCAGATGTCATGAGCGCGTATGTATGTAAAGACATATGGAGTTAGTGACTGGTTGTTCTTTCCTTGCTGAGCATCTGATGAACGATCTCTTGATAACAGAAGGTAGGATCTGTACAAAATTGCCAGGGATAACATATAGTGTGTTTAGAATCTCACTTAGACAAAAACAATTCTTAAATCCCTCTGAATAGTTTGAGGTATTTCTGATTGAATGAGGTAGATACACTAGAACTAGTATTTAAATTCTTTTTCTGTATAAAACAAATCAGGGCCCATCTTGTGGCTCTTGACAGCACATGGCAAAATATAGCTTATATTCAAATAGTGAAGCCTCCTCCTTTCCTCCTAGCCCCAAACACGATTGCTTCACACACATCTCCTATTAAGAACAGTTCCTGGTCTGCGCTATTTTCTGACCTGTGCTCAGACATCGTCTGGAAACGTGCTGGCTGGTTTTGGCCAAAATCATGCCAGAGGACATACTAAAAAGATTTGGTCCTGGAGCCTAGGTCCTAGCCCAGTGTAGTTTACCAGTATTGAGGCTACAATGCAAACTGGAAGCCACAAGCACAGGTGATAAAAATTTTTCTACTACTTTCACCTCTTTCTATTTAGAGAAGGCATACAAGGGGAAAAAATCACGTAGGATAGTCAATAATCAGTGCCTCTGATATGATAAAGCTTAGGTTATTTCTGTACTGATACCATAAAGAAAACTCTTTGTCGTACTCCTGTTCTGGCCATAGCTCAGCTCTGTCCTTAATTTACTGTGTTCAATTATGAATTTGCTCTTTTAATGTAAGACGTCATTAATATTCATGTAACCAGTGTACTGGATGGGAATCTCTAGGTTTTGCTATATTTACTAAGCAAAGAATTAGAAGCATGTACCTGGGTGGTATGTGTACGTGTGTGTGCGCATGTGTTGGACTTGGCATGTGCCCAAGGCAATACCTAGACCTAACGCTTTAGAGGTAACCACACAGAAGTTGTCAAGCAAAATTCAATCCAAAGTTTATTTGGTGAATGGATCTTACGGACTACTGGCATGCTTTTATGCTTAGTCCTTAAAAGTACATTTGATGTTTCCATACTAATCTTTTATATCTTTGGCACTACTGTTTGTATTCATATATGTCTGTATAAAAGCAAAAAAAGAATTCTGACTTTTTAAATAATGTTCATCTTTAAACACATTGCTCTATGCTGTTATCCTGTTGCATTTACGCTACTGTGCTGTCACCTACATGAAAAAGCTGGCTGGGTCATTGTATGCTTAAAGATGGCAGTAAGTAGTTCTGCTCAACTGAACCATAATTTTTTCAGATATTGTGACAGAAATTCTGCCTGTGAACATCTGTGCATCCTCCATGTGCCTTCACAGCCCTGCACGTGTCGGTTCCCTTGAAGAACTCGATCCCTCACTGGATCCTCAGTATGCCTATGAAAACTCTGCCAGAAGGTCCTGTGATCAAGAGTCTTGATCCAATCTGTTCTCAAGCTATGAAAACTCAAATACCCCCTAGTAAAGTTGAGCTGGCATACATTGCCATGATGCTGTTAGTGGCACTCAAAAAGTTTGCTTTTCCTAGGGAGCAAGAATTCCTTCAGCCCATCAGAGAAAATTTAAGTGTATTATTTAGAGTTTTAACAGCACATTCACAAAGTTGCATACACTAACTGTGCTTTTGTTTGGAAAACAAATTAAGCTCTGCAGGAAGCAAATTATGCTCCTCATATACAAAGGATTTTCTTAGGAAATTAAAAAAAAAATCCTTCTTTCTGTCACAGATTATATGTAACACAATGAGAAGTCTGGAGTGAAAGGAACAGAAAAAATTAAATGCATCTGATGCCAAAGTGAAACTTTGGGCACTAATAAATAGGAAATGTAAAAGATGTAAGTTGAAAATATGAAATCAAATGCATGTGCCCCTGCCTCACAGCAGTATGTTGGGAGGTGGCTATAGAAGATGGTAACAGAAGACTCTCTTGAACTAAGCAGCCACTAATGAACTAAGCCACCATGACATTCATGTTAAAAAAATACAAACTTTTCTACAAAATATTGCTTATTTACATTTTTTTTTACCACTTTGTTTCACAGAAACAGTTTGGTTACCCAGAAAAGTAAGCTTTGGTTAGAGCAGAGGATTGTGAATTACCATACAGTTGTTTTAAATCTTCCTACTTTCACAGTGTATATTTTTATGTGGAGTCATCTAACTTCCTGAATTTCAGTTTATTTGTCCATAAAAAGCATGCTAAGACTTCTCTGTGGGACTTAATTCTTATAAAGCACTTTGAAATTATCAGTGATAAGATTCTTTATTAACTGTGTTCGAGATACTTGTTCTGTTGCATATTTAATATGCCCAAACATTCGTTTAGGATCACAGGAGATCCATAAGGTAAAATAGAAGAAAGTGCACCAGTATGTTCTTACTTCACACCAGGACTGAAATAATTTCTTGTCTCTTGTGTTCATTCTTTAGTTCTTCTGCTGTCATGAAAGCATGTGGGTTTGTTGACATTGAGCTGTGACAGACAGCTTGCTGGTACAACAAACCAAATCTTAAACAGCTGAAGAAGAAATTATTCAAGATTTTAAAATATAACTCTATACTTTATATATTGTATTGTGTTGTATTATATTATACTATACTATACTATGCTATACTATACTGTATTATATATAATTCATGACTGAGCAGAGTGGACGGGCAAGTCCAGAAAGTCTTGCGCCGGTGAGAGGAAAGCCCAAGCCAACACTGCCTGGTTTGCCCTGTGCGTTTTCTTGGAAATCTGCTCAGCACAGCTGTGACAATAAAGCAGGGAATACTTCCCTGACCCTCGTTGTTTTGCCTGCAGGTTTCTGCATAATGAGTAAAAGAAATAGTGATTAATGTGGCATTCTGTGTCAAGGGTAGACTGTAGATTACCATTAAGTGCATCATTATGTTATCTTTGAAAAATTTACTAGGTTTCACCTGACAGATAATAGCTTTTCCTCTGCCAACACAACAGAGGAATAATCAACTAATATATGGGATGAACTAAAATATATCAAAAGAAGTGTTACTTTTGACAGAGAAACAGCTTTCGCTTTTCATAGGGTTTTGGAGGAATTTTAGGTAAAACTTCCTCGCTCGTTTTCTTTCCAGCCCTGTGATTTGAAGTCGTAGCGATGTGTTGCTGCGGAGCAGGGGTGTGTGGCCGCAGGGTCTGCGGGCGAGCTGCAGAAGTGTACTTGGATGCATTTTCACTGAGCATCAATCGGTACGATGGGTCCGTTATAAAGCGTAATAGATTGTTTCCTGCTTCTACCCGCTGATTTGATCTCTGGAGTTCCTCGTGGGCTCCAAGTTGTGTAACCGGTGCAGAACCTGGGTCTTATGTTCTTTTTGTTGGTGGTTATTACATTAACCATTTCTGCACCCGCGATGATTAAGAACAGATGATGCAGCAGGAGCAAATACTTTCCAAAACCTTCCCTGCTCAAAAGGCGATGTGAGCCTCCAGTGACCGCTGCTTCTGCCATTAAAGCGGAGTGAACCAGCAGGTTATTTCTGAGGAAATTTCATTTTCTGTTGGTGTATAGGAAGGATATTTTCTTCAGTGGTTTACGACTTCGGTAGAGAGATCTGACTGTGCCTGCGAGGTGTCGTGGGCAGGGACAGTCTGTCCCTTGAGAGCCAAGGTATGGGACTGACAAAGCCTGGCTGTAATTCATGAATTCACCTACTTGGGGTCTCTTCTGAAACAAATCTTTAATGAAGATAACTCCTATTCCTTTCTGTCAGTCGGTGTCTGCCTTTTCACGTCCTGCCTGCTTTTCTCTCCCGTTTTGTTCCTCTGAGCAGAATGTCACTCTGCATTAAGAGCAAGGGGCACGCTGTGACAGCTCTCCGGGCCTTCGGCTGAGGTGTCTGTGTGATCTCAGGAGGGTACGCCTGAGGTGCCTGAATCTGTAACCAGCATTTCTTGTGTGTAATCAAAACTGCCTGATTTCAAAAGAATTGAGCTCCTCTCATTGGCATCGAAGGAATTAACAGCTCTGAAAACCAAGTCACTTTTCTGAATACTGGTTGTAAGTGGCATCCAGTTTTTAAGCGTGGTGTTATATCCTCAACACTGTCCTCTACGAGTCCATGTAACAAGTAGTATTACCCACTCAAACTTCAAATCGTAGCTGACAAATGTCTTTCAACTCTTCCAGTAGAAGGCATTAACGAAAAATACTAGTGTGGGGTTTTTTTGGCTTGATCTGATTTGCATACTTTTAGTGTTTTTATAAAGAAACCATTGAAACATTTTACAAAAATGCTTTGCTGGTGTGGTTGAGACTATTAAATTGTGCAGTGATAAACTATTTGTTGTAAATTTAATTGTTTGGCTTTTTGTTCTCTGTTCTCATTTTAATCAAAACAAAAAAAAATTTCCAACTGTTTCTGCAAATCCAAAAACTTGTTGACATAACCATTATCCAGTGAATACCTGAAGGTACTCAGTTGTCAGCTTGTCATTTCATTTTAGATAGATTGGAATCTGGATAGAAAGCCCAGATGTACAGGAACCTGTGTGTTCTTTATGTAGGTAGTTTAGAGGAAGCCTTAGTTTATTCTTTAACATTTATATGAAGCAGTCATCACATGAAGTGAATCATACTCATTTAGGGATCCTGCCTAAACAAAGTTCCTTGGTCAATGCCGTGCTTTCAGAGAACGGGTATTTAATATTCTTTGCCTTGAAGGCTCACTTTTCCTGTGAAATAAGTAGTTTCTCTTCCCTCTGTGTTGTAAAATTTACTGTGCAAGTCATGCATACCTGAAGTTGATAGAGGGATAGCTCTAGACTCCAAAGTATATGAACAGTGGCAAAAGTGAAACACCAAAAGTCCCCACACCTTTCCTCTGTGGTGTGTGCTGAAGGAATAATGGGCAGAACATATTGGGGTTTCAGGGCCGTTTGTTCTCTGGACACATGCTCAGGCCGTGCCCTGTTCATTTTTTCAGTGATATATATACCGCTTGACTAGGGACTAGGAGCTGCCTTGGTACCCACATCAAATTATGTGAAGAGCTTGCAGATAATGTTAGCTTTTTATTGCTAACAAGATCTAAAACTTCTGAGACACTGCATCATATTATAGTCCCTTGAACCATTCAAGTCTTGAGCCCTGTGTAATTTAAAGAGTTAAAAATTAATGATGAAAATAGAAGCAGCTGCCTGGTGACTAAACCAAAAAGCATCTATGCCTTACATGTTGAACTTTAATGTATGCATCATCCTGAGTGTTGAAATCTTGCAATTTAATAGCATGTTAAATAAATAACTGTTAAATAAGTTGAATGACAGTTTTACAAATATTGTGTATTGTCACAACAATCAGAAGTGACAATTCCAGTATAATGTAAGTATACATGTACTAGTTTTATTGAGTTGACCAAAGCACAGCAAGGGTAGGTGATGCGACCCACAGCTCTCAGCGACTCGTGGGCACAGGGCATGTTTGCCTTCAGTAGATTCACTGGCCAACTTTCAGTAGTCCCCAGATCCACTCGAGTCTCTGTGACTAGTGTCTCTAGTTGCCCAGCTCTCTGCCTTGCCATGTGCTTAACCGTTAAAAATCACTGGACTTTGAATTGGGGGTAATTTAAACCAGGTGAATCTGGATTTCTTTTTCTACTTATGTGTAACATTTTTGGTATTTTGATTGACTGTTATCACAAGAAACTTCTATTGTTAATTATGAGAAGGGTTTCCATAAATAAAGGGGTCATTAACCTTTACACATTACTTAATGGTATATACCCTGGCGTTCATAGCTGTGACAGTACCGGGTGCTTATGATAGTTAATGTCCTCCATCTTCAGAATGACTGGTCTTAAAATAATTCTGAAAGTTGTAACATGAATATAATTCTGTGCCATCTACTTGATTTCAGCTAGTGTAAATTGCACGTAGATGAGATCCTGGCATTTGACAAGGCAAAAATTATTAACTGATGTTGAGCATTTGAATCTCATTAATTTCCTTAATTTTACCTGTATATTTCTACTTCACTTATTTCAAGACACAAATATGACATACTTCTTTATGAACAT
Organism: Fulmarus glacialis; assembly: GCF_000690835.1. NCBI lineage: Eukaryota > Metazoa > Chordata > Aves > Procellariiformes > Procellariidae > Fulmarus > Fulmarus glacialis. The sequence continues at coordinate 21,125 of NW_009196881.1, read as the reverse complement.
GTGTGTCGTTATAATAAAATATGTTAAATCTGTTGTATCCACAGTTGTCTTGCAAAGAAGTTGAACTACATCTTTAAGCAATTCTGCAGGCAAAAGCACATTTCAAAATCCTGGCTCAGGAATCTAGCAGTAAACTAAGAAATAGTTGATAAGTGTTTGAAAAACACAAGTTTTACATTTCTCTATAATTGTCTGCAAAAGATTAAAAAAAGAAATTAAATATGATTATCCTCCATCTTACCACCATCTTTTAAATTTGTGTGCCATTAAAAAATGCAGGAATGAATGGGACATGGTAACAGCTTTCTTGGTTTGTCCTTTTTCCTCCAAGGTTTAGCAACTTCCCCCAGTGGTTAGTACAGCACTCCAAGCAACTAATCCTGTATCTATAAACTGTAATGTCAAAGGATTAATGTGTGCCTGGGAATGCAGGTCAAATCTGCTTTAGATCACAACAGTTTGAGTTCAGCTCCTAGCTGAAATATCACGAAACTACCATATAATTTAGTACAAGTCTTGCATTCCTGTACTTCAGCTGCTGGTTGCCTTTAATAAAAAGAGGCCCAGGATTGATTTCCCTGAGAATGTATTTTGCTTTGTCTAAAACCAAAGTAGTATCAGCTGGAAAGTAGAAGGATTTCTTAAAATAGTTCTGTATTCGATATAAATAGCACTTTCAAAGTCTGCTTTTAAAATACTGTAGAAAGTACAGTATGGCAAGTTACTGATATTTCCTGAATTTCTTCTGTTTGCTATGTTATAATGCCCAGATCTTGTAAGCATCTCTTGGTGGCATGTCCTGCCTTCCACTCTATAGCTGCTGAGACCAGTGGCACTGCACACAGATGCAGTGGCATACATTAGCTGAGTCTTGTCTGAAAGTAAAGACAATTCTTTTAAAACATTTTTTACAAAAATACTAATCTAATTTGCGCAATACATAGCATGAGATGTGCAGTAAGCAGACATACATAACTACATCTGTTTTATTTACGCTGAGTCACCAACAAAGCACAGCAGCTTATACCTGATTACCTGCAAATGCAATATCCAGAATCTCCCTTACTTTACTTTCTTGATACTTCTGTTAGGTACCGTAGTCATGTGTCTTTCAGGGTTTTTATTACATGAATTCTTGTAATATGTTTTTACTTCCAGAAAAAAGTGGCAGGTATCCTTTTAGAATATTTTTTAATCTTAACATTGAAATACAATTGAGAGTAGGTATATCAATTCATTTTTGGTTAGTGTGCATAGGTTTTTAATTAATTTAATTCTATTTCAAGGCTACAGCATATTCTATTATCATAACATAAAATAATTACCAGCTTTAGAATATGTCTATTTCATTATAACATATAAAAAGCAATATCGTGCACCTGTACGCATCTTAGTGAAGGGGCTGTGTGCTTAGACTCTTGTTCTGACCAAGTTTACCTACATTGAACTGCAAATTGAAAACCCCGTGTGTTGTCAAACTCTAAAGTTATTGTCACAGTGGCTGACTTTTTTGAATTTGGTTGGTTGGTTTACTTAGAGAAAATAGTTTACCAGATGAAATACAAAGCAGTGTACTTTTGCTGACATAAAAAATCTTCCTGCACTGAAATGGCAGGTCCTGCTGACTTCCCTCCGGTGGGGTCACCATTCTCCTGGAGCAAGTGCCTGCGCTCGCGTTCCTGGGCACTTGGTTCAAAACCAATAGAACTGAGCATTTCATAACCATGTTCTTGTTTGCTTCGTCTTTTAAAGAATTTAACCTGGGCACACTAAAAGCCTGCCTATCTGTCTGAGGTGCAACGCGCTTGGAAACCCAACTTCATTTCAAGCGGAGACTCATTTAAAAATTAAGTCTCCTAGGCTGGATGCGGTGCTGTAGGACTTTGCTGACAGTCATTTTCTCATGGCCTGGCAGGTTCTTCGCTCTGTGCTGCTGTTTCCGACGATAGAGCGTATGGCTCAGTCCCCTCAAGGAAAGCTCATGACCCCTTTGCTGTGCAAACTTCGTTACGTTCTGTACATGCCCGTCTACCTGCTGTCCTTCCTACCAGAGGGAGTCAAAGCCTCCCTGGTGCGGTTTGCTCTGCGAGGAATGAAGACCTGTGATGAATCTTCCATAACAACCTCCGTAAATCTCTTCAGCGTGGACTGCATTGGTGAGCACAGGTTTTTTTTGTTTTGTTACACCAGCTTTTGTATTGTTCTCATTTAATAATTGTTGATGTAGTTTTGTGGGCAAAAGCTTAATACTAAAGCATGAATAAGTTTTGAAGGACAGGTCTAATCTTTTCTCAAATTAAGACCATAGGTACAGGAAAATCTCAAATGAGTCAATTTTGAAAAAAAAGTCTTAAGGGGAAAATAACAAATAAAATATTTCCCTGAAGAATATATATTTCTTAAGAAAACTCTGACCTATACTTCTAGTATTATCTCACGTGATTAAAACACTGTTTTACAATCTAGTTTGTGTTACTTATGTCTGCTTTCTTTTTGCATTTCATTCATATTGGATGGTGAAAATAAATCAGTAATCAGTTTCACAAAGGGTTCTTTGCATCTGTTTTTTCAAGCTGTGGTTCAACCAGCTGTATAGATTTTGTAATCTGAATTGGAATATTGGTAAATTCAGAAAAGGGCCTTCAGTCTACAAATACACAAAAGTTACTTTATGCACAGAATAATTTCAGCACTTTTTTGGGCATAGAGAGAAAGATAGAAGATTAAGGTTCTTCCAGTGCATATTGTACGCATATTTTGCACTATGCAAGAGAAACAGCTTTAAGAAATGGAATAATATTAGATAAATTATGTTAAGTTTAGAATGAAAACCAGAACGTGGATTGTGCTATACTCCAGGTATTTTGGTAAGTTAGCAGTTGAAAACAACTTGGAATAGAATTGACATGCTAACGCAGTAATAATAGCAAGAAGGAAGTTTTGATTGCATTAATAGTAGTAAAAACACATTCCTACATTTCCAGTTGTGCTCTGTCTTCTATCAGTTAAATTTTACCTACTAATGGTCCAAACAGATGTGCCAGAGTAACTGTGATGGCAGCGAGGTCCTGTGCCTTTCGCGACTATCTGTAGATGTTTTGGTCTGTATTAGAGGCTCACTGTGGGACTGTACAGAGACCGAAAGCAGGATGCCAAACCTAGACAGCCCCATTTATGTTGTACAAACCTGGCATAATGACAGTCGCTCTGTTGCAGTACCCTGTGCCTGACAAAATCAGGCTCCCGGTTGATAAGGTAGATTTGTGATAGGAGTCCAATGGTTTGTTGCTTGAGTTCCTATTAATTTATGGCAGTTTTTTGATGACCGAGGAGAAAGCAAGCATGCAGTCATACGTCCACTAGGCTTTCAGGCTTCTTCCTTTGATAATTTGATCTTGGAGAAAGGTATGTGAAGGTCTGTGAGGTCACATCTCCACAAGCCAGGAATCCTTCTCTGGTCTCCACAGATAAACTTTTACCTCTCAAAACAGGTTATCCACAGCCAGGGTTGTATTGGAAGTAGTCCTTGGCCTGCATTAACCTCCAAAAAAGCATGGCCAGCCATTGTTTGTGAGTGCTGTTTGGCCCAGACCACAGCAGTGGCAGGAATAATTTAACAGAACGGATTTTGTGTGCTGCTGTTGGAGCCTGACTCTCCAAGCTCTTTAGTCCCCAGGTGAATGAGCCCGGTTGACGTGTGCGTGTCGGCCTGTTGTAATTTTCCGTGTGCACCAGTGTCTGATCGGTGTCCAAGCTGTAAGGTAAATTGAGGCAAGAAACCAGGCTGACGGCTCCTTACTCATAGGATGTGATCTCTGCCTATGTTCAATTTACTGACTGAATTCATTATACCAGAATGAAAACCCCTGTGAGCCAATGTCTTGTAAAACTTGCATAAATAGGCCTTATTGATGCAGCTAGTTCCTTTGGGCTTGTGATATCATCTCTCTCAAGCAGAATTCCCCTTTGGTTTCATCTTTGGAAACTGATGACATTTTACAGCCCAGTGACTCAGGACCACATGTGTGGATTAATAATTTTAGGGCTTTCCGGATATTGCCTGTTAACCTTCTCTTGTATTGTTTGCGGACAATAGAAAATGTTACCATTCAGCAAAAATTTACTAAACCTAGCACAAGAACCAAGTCTGTCTTATGGGACTGCTCATCTGTGAGTTACTGAAGCCTCTGAATTTGTGGTAAACGTTTTTCTGATTGATTCCTTATCCCTTAATAAACTGCTAGGTATGGTTCAGAAACGTTCAGCAAACAAAGTTGTTTCTCCTCTCCGGGAAGGTTGCATGTCAACTCATTAAAAATACACATATTGCCTTTGGCATGTACATCTGTTACATTACTGTAATTGTAATAAAAGCTGTGATTAAGGGCAGAAAAGATGGTAAAAGTTTCCTTAAAACTAATACGTCCGTTAAAACAAACCAACCTGCCAGGGATTTGTTACCACATCCAAAGCTTAGTCACAACAATGTTTTCTCTCCTCTGAAAGGAAATGAGATTTGAAAACTTAATTATAGCGGAACTCTAAGACCGGGTGCTGCTCCCGTTGACATCGAGAGTGAAAAGCTCCGTTCAGAATCAGGCCCTTGGTTGAAAGAGTCAGTGAAGGAAGAATTATATTACCTATCTGTCCCACTGTTTCAAATTATGTTTGTTCCTGCTTCTTATCCAAACTCATCTTTCTGTTGTCCTAACTTTATAGCTGATGATACGTAGAAGCCCCAGTCACACAGCAGAAGGCATTGTGATGACACTGTGCAGAAAGGTAATGAAATATAACATCTTGTCCCAAAGGGGAAATAGTGCAGAAAGAGGAGAGACAGCAGGGACTGTAAAGAAAATGGATTGCAAGGAAGGATGGGAAGACATAGTGCATAAATAATAAAGGACCTATTAGAAATAAGCAAAGGGATCTGAAGGCAGTTTGCCTACCTGAATTAAACTTCTAGCAAAGATATCTTAGGGCAGAAAAAGCATTACAATGAACAAACTAGCATTTGGGTACTTGTATTCATGTACCTAGGAGATGAATAGACAGAAAAATGGGACATTAGTGACCTTGAGTTATCTGAAGCATTGTCACTCTGTTTATTCAGGCTAGCAAAACAAGGATACCCCTATCTAGCACAGTGGTGGTTGTTCTACAAATCATGCACAGTCCTGCAATGCTGGAATACTTTGGCACTCCAGCGTGTTGAAATTTGTAAACATTTTTTCGGTGACAGATGCCAGTAGCAGACTTACAGTGACAGTAAACCGTTCTATCTACACGGGACAGGATTTATTGTCCCGCCATTTGACTGGCAAACTTCCTCCATTTGTTTCTGTAAAATTTCCACAAAAGCACAGACATTACATAATGGGTAAACACCGCAAGGCTTTTTCGAGAGGCGGGCTGGCAGGTCAGAGGTTAACGTCTGGATGACAGTGAAGATACAGATAAGCACAATAGCAAGAAAAACCTCCCAACTGGCCCAAACGCGGTGCGTCCTTTGTGATCTTGAACCTGTGACTTCCCTGGAGGAATCTCCCTGTTTGCTTAACCTATTCGGGGAGCAGGGGAGCACGGAGGTCTGGGGCGGGGGGAGGTCTGCTTTGTGCAATTCAGGCAGGTTGGGAAGGAGGGGACTCAGAAACCTGAAACGAGGGTTTCAGATGGGTTCAGGCTGTCACACGAATGCAGGCTGGAGACAGTAGATTTCCAGTTTATTTTAAGTGTCCAAGAGATGTTGTAAGAAGACAAGGAACTAAGATTAAACTTCAGAGTTTGGATTCAAATTTTATCCTGTTCCAAGTGTGGAGACATTCAGATTTCATGTGGAGTGTTTCCATTTTCCTCATTTTATGGAGAAAAAAGGGCTAAGGTATTTTCAGACACTCCACTCTTGTGCCCACAGGACTGCATAGGAAGCAGGATTCCCAACTGAGGTATTGAGGCTTGTGTCCCAGCAGTAGCTACCTCTCTCTGTTGGCTGTACAGGACGGCAAAATTACATCCCTGAAGTGCCACAGAGTAAAAAGCTTTCCTGTAGGATAAAATTTGCAGAACTGTCAAATAGCATCTGGGAGATAAATTTGTATCAAAAGCCAGTGAAACATAGGTTTCCAATTGCTATGAAAATAGAACATAAGCTTTCACATTGACTAAGTTATTTTAAAATTTTACCTCCAGGGAGGTGGAAGATTTCATTCTGGGTTTGAATTATCCCAACCTTGGGAATTGTGATGTCTTGAGATCTGTTTCTATTCCAATTCTCTCTTCTTAATCAGAGAGATTTTAAATATGACATTATGGGTGGTCTTCATCTGACCACTGCGGACATCGTGCTGTCCAAATAGTTGGCATCTAAAGCAGGACAGGTGAATCACACCCTACAGATGACTGTTTCTCTTTACTGACCTCAAAGGGACCCTCTCTCTACTAGATGCCTAAAATTAGAGGAGATAAATCCCACTCTATCTGCTGGCTGCTCATTTTGCTGCAAACATCAGAAAACAATGTGATCTGAATTGTCCATGCAGCCTTTACCCTTGCTGCCAGGACAGTCAGATATCCCATGCTTTGGCTGCATTAGAATTTACAGCTGCTGGTTTCTAGTGAGAGTCCTGTTGTTTGTTTCCTATCTTCTTTGAAAATCCATTTTACATCTCCACTTCCATTTCCTGACAAGTAAGATGGGAAATTTTTTGAGAGTTCTGTTTTGGGACTAAAATGCTGTACAAATACCTATCTAACTGAAATACTTGGGTAAGGACAGTGCATGGTGGTGTATTCATGGCACTCAATAGCTCCTCCATCTGTTCTGCTCCTATTTTTCAGAGTTAAAAAACAGTGTTTAAAGTATTAGGTAAGCACTTGATAAACAAATTCACCTGAAATGGTGAAATAAGAGGGCTTTGCCCCTCTAAAGAGTATTTTAAAAAGCTATATAACCACATAGGTGAAATTTAGTTTACTTTTCTTTCTTTTTTTTTAAATTAAAATGGTGTTCTTTTCTTGCATTGAAATTAAAATTTAACTCTTAAAAGTAACAGAAGATGTGATGAGCACCTCTAAATTCAGCACAGAAGGCAGAGCTCTTTTGATTTTGTTGTATGGAACTAAAAGTCTCCATTGAGACATGCAAGGCCAAGGCGGGGTTGCGCATTATATTCTTACCTAGATTTTATTATTTCAAACACTGTACCAGCACATTTTAAAAAGGATCTGACGTTCAAAACGAGCAATGAGCTATTGCCCAGCATCACATAGCTGATCAGCAGCAGGACTGTACATAGACCTACATCCCAGGGCAACAGTTTATCTACTGAACCTGCTTAACCATTAGTTTAACTTTATATATATATACATACATTAGTCATGAGCACGTTTCCACAAACCACATTGGCTAGACAGGCTGACAGTCTATTTAAAAATGCAGTGCATATTTGAATAGAGGCAGAAACTGATACCACGAAGGATTTCAGGTAGCATCTTGCAATCTCACAACTACATTTTTCATAGTGGGCATGAGAATAAAAGCTTTCCGTCCCCCCTACCACTGGACAACTATGCAGATCTTTGAACCTAGACCAGTAAATTTTCAAGTTGATTTTCCAGGCTGACTGAAATCAAAGCCCTGGTAGTAAAAAGTGATTGCTTTGTTTCTTCTGGTGAATGTAAGTTTTAGATAACTTCTGGCTATAACGCAGAAATCATTTCAAGCATATTTTTCTACTTTTATAATTAAATACGTATAGAATTTCAGGCATGATGTATAGCTAGACAAAGTTTCATGGAGAACAGAAATTACTGACTGGTAAGTAAATTATATCTACGTAAACTAAATAATGTTAAATCTGAACAGTGTAGTGTAGCATATCACAGGTGGGCAAAAAGGATGAAGCTCAGCAGGTCTCCTCTCTTCTTCCTGTGTGCATTCTTTGATACTCAGTGGGGCAGAAAGAGGTCAAAATGGTACAGCAGATAATCTCCCTCCCTCTCACTAGCATCTAACTAATTAGAATTCAAGAGAAGTCGTCTTTCCTGAAATCAAGTAACTCTACAGCTGTCTCTTACAAGATATTTTTTGCCTGTATCTGAATTCGCTACTGCCAGATATTGGCAAGGGTCAGAAGGCTGCTTTAGGTAGCCCAGCAGTCTGACCCGGCATGTTAAATCCTCTGCTTCTGCAGTTTCTCAGCAGGCTCCTGTGTGCTGTCACAGTTGAGTCCTATCCATTTCTGACATTTTAAGTGATGATCGTAATATGTATTTCTGCAAAGTGTTTAAGAGCGTGTTTCCTTACCTGTGGAAACACAGTAATATTTTATCACCTGCTTCGCAGGAAAAGGGGCCAAAGAATAACAGTCTTTAATATTTTCATGTTTCCTCTGCTACTGTTTATTTTCCTGTGTGATGCCTGACTAAAATGTTTGTTTAATGTAGTCGGACAACTCACCTTACCAAGGCAGCACTTAAGCTGATGGAAAAACCTCACATCTGCTTTATTCTTTCTGTGAGTGAACTAAACTTTTCCTTATTTCAGAGTAGGATGCTTATATTAAATTACTAGAGGAAGCAATGACTTTTATGTATTTATAGTCCTATTTACTTTTTAAAGTCCATCTGCTTCATAATTTACCCATTTCCAAAAGAAAGAAAGAAAGATGTTTAACAAGAACTTGCAAAAGCTTTTACTTTCCTGTGAAAGCCTTGTGAAAATAATAGTAATAATGTGGAAATTTCTCATTGGGTTTATTTCCTCTTTTTCTTCTTGGGGGGAAAACCCAACGTCAAAAACTCCCATCATAAATATTACTCATAAGGCGTGAATGTTTTGATAGTGGAACTGCTGATCATTTCCATGAAATGTGAGGCACAGGATTTGTTTGGGGAAGGGGAGATTGTTTATTCACCCCTGGTGGGGTTTCATCCCCAGGGATACGATTTACTCCCACAAATTTGCAGCGAGTCTAATGATGTGTTGCAAATGGCATGAAAAAAGGAGGGGTAACATCAACAAAGCAGAAAGGATGTTGAAAATAATTATATGCCAGTTAAGTGCTAGCAGCTACAGTTGCTCTGTGTTAGCCAGTGCCAGAGAGTCATCTATGCAAATTGGCACTTTGTTTTCCCTGGGCCCAATACAAAGCCCCCTGAATTCAGGGGAAGGATTCCCTTCTGCAGCAGGTTCATGCCTTTTGTCTCAGAGGTGTCTATCTAAACTCCCCCAAGGAATATCTGAAGTAGAGCTCGTGCCTCTGTCATAACTTGTGTTTACTGGTTGGGAATTTAGCTTGATTCATCGAACTCCTTCAACATGCAGTCCCAGCAAAGCACTTAAACACATGCTAAATCCATACCCATGGGTAAATTATAGTCATTTGTGTCTTGGAATAAGGGTTTTTTTTGGAAAATGCCATTTACAAAGCTGCTAACTAATGCAATACCTGTCATTCCATGCACCTAAAGGGGACACTGGTCTGGATGTAATTCCTACAGTCATCTAAAACAGTATTGCAGTCTGCTTTGCTGCTGCTGCTGCTTGTCATGAAAATGTCCACCAGTGCTCACTGTCGCCCTTGCCTAATTCTTTAATGTGACAATATTGACAAGGAGAAAATGCCTACAGAGTCTTCACGGATCTGTGGAGGAAATGCTGGCTTATCTTGAGCAAACAGAGTGGTGCAGGAGATTGCTTGCTGGTTAGTGCAATGGTCAGGTGTATTTAAAATGAGCTTTAAAAACAGTGGTTTATGTTTAACGAAGGGTGGTGTAAAGTTCACCTTTCATACCAATCAAAGCCACTCCATCTGAGAGGAAGTTCACCTCGTTCAAAGGAGGGGTGGTCCAGTTGCTGAATTTCATTAGGGTCCTCAAGAAAGAGTGAGCGTCAGGTTCTAATCCAGAAAAGCACTTAAACTGACCTCCATATAGCTATTCACATGCATAAACCCTTGTCTAGAAGAGCATATTAATTCCCAGTAGAGCTCGGCAGGAACCACAGTGTGGAGATGCTAAATTGCTGCAGACGCTGTCCATCCTGGCCACTCCCCGTGGGACTGAGCACCACCTACACCAGACTCTTCTATGCCCCTCTTGCAGGGTAAGAGAGCAGACACTTTCCACAACCAAAAATCTGGACTCTAGCAGAAATCCCATCATCACAGCCATCTGCCAGGGTATGTGAGAGCTTAAACTGGAGATGAATTTCTGCAGCTAAGGGATAGTTCTGTCATTTGAAGATGATGGGAGTTGTTCCAAAATAACTTAGGGCAGGATTAAGTCCATAGACATTTCAGTTTCCGTCACACACCCCACTTCACCTCCACATGCTTCATCACACAAAGTAAATTACTGTTTTTTGCACTCCTCAACAAAGCATCTATTGTGTGTAAAGCACCTGGGTATAACTGTTGAATAACTTTTTATTTTTGCCTTCAGCCTCTACTATGCTTTCTCAAGCACAGCTGACTGATTTTCTTGTGTAGTTCTGATTTTCCTGCAACTTTAATACCAAGCAGATTGGAGAAGTCTGCCATAACAATTGCATCTATTTCTGCCTATTTGTGTCGATCATGGTTATATATTAACTGGTATGTTTTCATTCTAAATCCAAGTGTAAACTGAAGTAGAACCCAAAGTCAATGTTTACGTCTTGTAAATCTCTAAACATCAACATTTTACCTAATGTGTGTGTGCATGTGTGGAAGCACATGTTCCTTCGTTAGTCATCCTTGATACTAAGCAGTTCCTTCTGTTTGATGTTTTAAACAATAAGTTATACAATATTTCCAAGATTGCTGTTGGCAATAATTACTGGTAGAAAATATGTTTTCCCCATAGGAAATTACACGGTTGTTTGGTATTATTAGTTCTTACCACTATTTTCTGACTCTTTCTGGGGAATGACAGAGATTGCTTCCTCAAGAGCAAAGGATAAACTGGAAAGAAAACTAGTGTTACACTCCTCTGAAGAACCTTACAATAAGACAGGCAACTTACCAGGAAAAAAATGTGACCAGATAGTAGTACATTCCCTGAGGAGAACTTACTTTCAGAAGTTCAATCTACTTTTTGCAGGGCATTTTGTTTTAGCATGGGAATCCAACCTAGAATTGATTCCTCACTTTGCAATTTAAGCAATTTTGCTTTAGAGTTTAGAGGACTTCTGAGTCGTATTACAGCATGTCAAAGTACAGATGAGCTCTGTTGCACATGCAAATAGTAGTCTTTGGCAATAATTATCCCACTGAAGTCAAATTACTTTCTTCTTCTACCCTCTGCTTGTAGTCCCTCAGAAGGACGAGCAAAACTCTGCATGCATATCTGCAACTCGATGTTGAACAGTCATGGATTCAGAAATAGACTGTAAAATCTGTGGAGCAGAAATGATGTTTTTCCTGATAGTTTGAATAGCCTCTGACACACTAAAGCCAACCCCTGACTGGGAGCTTTAGCATCGCCACACGGTATAACTAATTCTTAATTAAAAAAAGGTCCAATCAGGCAGTCAGTTAGGACTCTTCCCTTTTGCTACAATTACCAGCAAATTACCAATTTACTTTTATATTATCCAGTTTACCTCTACAGAGGCCAGGAATGGGAATTAAAATTTGCCAATGTTTTGCATATTTTAAAATATTTCTCAAGCATTTCATAATACCAGATTATTGTGAAATTATCCTGCTGCCAGGCAGATTTACTAAGGGAGGCATCAGTGAAGCCTTCTGGGAGAAGGAGACTAAGAATTTGTGGAGGTTCTGTGGGAGTCCCTTGTATGACAGAAGAAAGCATCATTTCAGGCTTTTCTATGTGCAGTACTGCCAGTACCTGACAAAATGTGTTCCCAGTCTCTACTGTGGTCCTTAGCCAACACAAACAAGAGTCTAAAGTAATAGCAATAATAGCAATTAAATGGCAAACAGTGAAATAGCAGATGTGTTCTGTGAAAAAGTTGACAGTAAATGATAGTTTTGCAAGGCAGAGCACCGGAACTGTCCTGGGAAGCAGCAGTGTCAACATGGGAAGGAAAGATGTATGGAAACAAACTATAGAGAGTGAGAGACTAATGACAGTGTAATGAGGTTGCTTGTTTTTCACGGGGCATAAGACATAGTTATTAAAACCACTGTACTTCCTCAGAAGAATATTTGCAAGTATGCACAGGTGTACAGAGGTTGGAGCACTTTCAGTCAGACCAATGTCATGGGAGCTTTGACTTCCGTAATCATGAAAAGGTGATTAACACTGAAAGATTTAGTAAGGAAGGCTTGATGATGAGTTTAAGGGGAAAGCTAAAAAAATCTTCTCTCATTATGAGCAAAAGTGTACTCGTGAAGGATCTAAAATTATGGTAGACAAAGAAATTCATAAGAGATCAAAGGAATGCTGGCAGGAAGATGGTAGATGAGCTAGGTGATGCACAGTTAATGTAAATTCCAAAAGTATGGAAAATAAAGTAGTCTTGCAAGCCTTTAAAAATCACCAAAGTTATTAGTTAATTGGTTTAACGGACATAAGTGAGATAACTGGCAGAACTAGAATATCAATGTGAAAGGACATAACTTGCTTGGGAAAGCAGAGCAGGGAGAAAGGAGGAGGATGGACGGACTTGTCTTTACATCCAGATATTAAAGACAGGGAGACCTGTTGAATATTATATCCACCAAACCATGACAGATGGATTCAAGAGACTTTTTTTCTGAGAAACTTCCGAGCCATCCAAAGCACAGTGTGTAGTGTGCTTGATGTCTGTAGAGGAAGGAATCCAGCAACATATAGACTGTTCAGCTAGTTCTCATAACGCATTGCCTTTTATATGTATCTATATCTGTGTATATATAAAGCAGAGAAAACAATTGGCAGAGAATATATGGCAGTTTGATACAGAGTATTTGAAGGTGAGCGGCAGATCGGCTGAATATATTCACAAAAGGGTAACATTTGTGCTAGGACAGAAATACTTAACATGTCTACAACATAGAGCTCTATTCATCCACTAATCCCCTTAAAATCCTGTCATAGTCAGTGGAGAGATATAGGTAACACTTGTCTAATATATTTAGGTGACTGCTTTAGGATGAGATGAATTGCGTTCTTTCCACTGACTGTGAAGGAGGAAAAATCAAGCTTTAGATATCCACGTTTGATCAGGTGAATCCCATGCAGATACCAAGAAATTATGACCTTCAAGGAAAAAAAATAAATAAATTAGAGTTGTTTAGACCAAACAAGGGAAGACTGAAGGACATGGTAAAGAGTTTTCAAGTAAAGGAGAATAATTTAATCCACATGTCCATGCTAGACGAGGTAATGTGTAATGGAGCACGTTGCAACAAAGATGATTCAGATTAGATTTTAGTTAATGATAAGAATGGAATTCTAGACTGGATTTCCTAGGAAGATAATGAAACTTTCATCATCTGTGCTTCCTAAGGACAGGATGGATAAGTATCTGCTGAAAACGACACAATATTATTGATTCTTCTTAAGACAAAAAGACCAATGGAGATCCCTTCCAGCCCTGCAATTTCATACACGCTATTTAAAGATGCAAGAGTAGCATCCAGAATTTCAGAACTCTAATGAGGGACGATTTACCATAGTAAGAACCAAGCAAAACAGATGAACAGATGCAACACAGGATGTTTGAGGAAACCAAAGTATAGGCAAAAAATGTCAGGCATTAGTTAAAAGCAGATCTGAATGTTCAGAAAATGTCTGACTGAATGTCTGAATGAATCTGCATTCTGCAGGTTGAATGCAGGATACAGAAACGTTACAGTAGGAACTGCCAAAGATAAGTAGGTTTTGTCTAGAAATCAGCTAAATGAGTATAGCACTCGTGGTAGCACTCGAGTGTGATCATCCGTACTGTTTAATTATTAATGAATTTTCTGGTATGGTTTTAGCCTTCTGCAACTAGCATTCTCCTAGCATTCAGGCATGGTTCAGGAGTTAGCACTGCCATGCACTCTTCCCAATAAGCAGTTTGGGTAGAAGAAAAATTTAATTCTGTGAAAACAAGCCTTTCTATTCCAGTTGGCCTCAGGGCCACAAAATAGTTCCTGGCTACATTTAGTGCAATGGTGCAGCTATAACCCATAGTTATACCTGCAAAAGCAGCAGGTTGGAAAGCAGTTGTGAGAAAACAGACTGTGGAAATTTGAGTTCACAATTGCCAAAGCAGAAGCTGAGAAATTGATAAGTCAAAGCAAAAGATAGTGCATTTAATGTTTGAAGGGGGGTAAGATAGGCTAGGAAAGGCATTTTACAAAGGTATCAACCAGTGAAAAGAGGGAAGGCTATCAAAAGCAAGCCAGTCTGGAAATAACGTTCTTTACAGAGTGCTGTTTATGGAACAACAGAGCAGATTGTTCTATAACAAATGAGTAGTTAATGATGATATAGCTAAAGGTAGACAGTAAACCCTCATTTTCCAAACCATCACGCCATGTCTGGAAGAACTATACTATGCTCTGGTATTAAGAGTTAACCTTAACTCTCTAATGTCAGGGAAGGCAAACTAATAAAGAGCTTTGCTCAGACTTTTATATAAGAAATGTAGACTGACTAAACAAGTTGTAGCCACTCTTCATTTTTTTACCTGAATCTAGTAGAATTGATGTTCAGTACTTGTGACCCTGATAGTACAGTACTAACCTAGCAGGGTATTTTCTTAGAGATGGTGACAAATATTGCTCAAAAGTTAGTTCAAAATTGGATGAATGTAAGCATTATTATACTAACAGAAATGTACTATTAAGATACATAGGAGCTAATATCTGGAAATGAGATCCAAGTCCATCCTGTCCAGTCTCTCATGTCCAACAATGGTCAGAACAAAATGCTTCCAAGAAAGGAGCAAAAAATCTACAGTAGAAAAGTCTGCCAATTAATAAAGGCATCGTTCTTAGAGGTAGAGGCTTAAAGACCTGAGGCTTTTGTAGTGGTATGTAGCTCTAAATTTTGGTTATAGTTCGTTAAGAGAGTTCTAAATATTTGTTGACTTCCAGTGTCTTTGTTGTCACTTGCTGATTTCTTGGTCCTGAGAGGTTCTTACTGTAACAGGCTGTATTCTATGTGCTGTATCATATGTGCTGTAAAATGGATTACCTTTTACAGGTTCTGATATTTCTACCTGTTAATATTCCTTTGTATTACAAATGAGTTGCAGAAGATTTTTGAAGAACTAAAGGGATCTCTTCTGGGCCTGGTTGCACTTCAGATTTGTGGTTTTTAATCATAATGAGCTGTCTTTTATTAAATGCCTCAAACACAAGGGAGGACAGAGACCAGCTGGAAAGTGTTATTTGACTGAAAAATACATGAATTAACTAAATGACATTCAACCTGGGAAAATGAAGCTAATAGAACACATACGAAGGAAAAAAAGTATCTAAAACATAGGTTCTCTGTAGGTGGGGAACAGAATCAAGGGAGCCAGAAGTAGCGGATGGGTGAGGGTGGTCAGGAGGGTGATAAAAACTGGCCATGCTGCAGGGTCTCAGAATACTCTATGGAAGTACTGAGAATACCCACAGCCTGCACCCCAGTCACAAGAGGATCACTGGTTTCTTACAAACTCCTCCAGTTGTAGCTAAAGAAAGTTTATTCATTTCTTGGGGAAAAAGACAGTACCTTAGTATATGGTGGAAGCATAAGAAGTCTCTCCACTCTCTGCATTTATCTGCTCAGGGAGTCGGTTGGTCAAAATATGGTAAGAGTAGTGGCACCAGATTTGCATTTGGGAAGCATGATGAAGGTGGGGCTGTGGTCTCCTTTTCCTCTGAATTTGTCCACTCTGGAAAATCATATAATATGTTCTTCCAAGGTTAATGCTGTTGAAATTGTGCTGTCTGGACCTTGAAGTAAAAATTTGGCTTCATGTTTCTCCCTGTGCCCATTCCAGAACATAACTCCTACTAACTTACAAAATAAAGCAATATTTTGATGTGTAGGACTTAATAAATTTACACCTACAGCCACAATCTTGTTGATAGAGTCAACATAATCTGAAGCCAACAGCAGGAGGGAAATGAAGTGAGCTCGGGTAACCCTTTGTAGTCTTATGTTTATTTTAGACTGATGAACAAGCTCTTAAAGAATGTGTGTGTGCATCCATTAAAGTGTCTAGATTGGGGATATCTTCACAACCACTCATTTTTGTTGGAAAAGGAACTATTCTGATTATTTCCTTAAATTCATTAGCCAATGAAGTTGAAAAGGTTTTTTTTCTTTGTTATTGTCTCTGTTGTTTCATTAGTATGGCATCTCTCTCTGTCTATTCTTTTTGTCACAGTGAATTCATCTCCTTAGCCCAGCAAAGAATACAGTATTGTTTTTACGTAATTAAGATACCGACTACAGAGCAAAACCACACCGAACGAGATCTAGTCATGGCACCACAACACAGAGTTGATTTTTAAATTAATCAAGGGCATGTACATCTCTCAAAGTTTATCAGGGTTAAGTTGGAAATACTTAACCCTCTTTTATATTTTATGCATATGTGCACCATGTGTAAGTCATTTTTTTTAAGATTTCTTTCCATACAGACATAGTTCCAACTCATCTTGAATTTCCACAGACAACATAATATGACCCCTCAGTTTCTAGTGTGAGTTTACAATTAATCTAGCCCTAATCTAATCTTTTTCTTGCAAATAAGCAAGCAAATATTCTTTGGATATTCAATAATCAAGCAAGAAGTTTAAAGACTTGAGGAAAAACATATTTCAGTCCAAGTACAGGAGAAATCTGTGTATTGCTTCAAGAATCAAGTACAAAGAGAAAGTTTATATGTCCTGAGTTAGAATCATGTTTCTTCCCTGAAATTAGCACAGCTTTCCAAGTTCCAGCATAGATCTGTTGATATCCATAGAGTCAACTGACAACATATTGGTTTAGGATATAGCTCTCAAATCTTTAGAAAGTAATAATAACGCTGCTAGACATGTGTTTCTTCAAAAGCGGGAAATCTTCTATTTCATATGTTATTTGCTTGACTGCATTGTGGATATATCATGTGTTTGAAGTTCAGCTCAATAGATACAGGTATTCATCTAACAACTGGCTAATTGAATTGGTGTTAAATAACCCTAAGCACTGAAAAGCTTGATTGATTTCAGTCATTATTGTTTGCGAAAACTAATAATTTAGCTGAAGGATATTAAGTCCTTGCTGTGACACTTTGGGTTAAAGAGCTACCAATGATATAAAGCACTCTTTTCTTTTCTGGATCCTTGATTTGAGCCCAATCAGAGTTCCTCTATCACAAAACCACCACAAATAAATCAAACACATTTTGGCACAGTGTGTCGTCTCTGCTTAGCAAATGTATGAGACTAAACTGACACTGATCCTTAATCACCTTTAATCCATGGAGAGGGAATGATCCTACCAGGGCAGGAGAAAGGTCATTGGTAGGATCATGGGGAGAAACTAAGTTGGCAGTTAATTTCATAAGCCTGACCTGGGAATAAATGAAGGGCTTCTATTTTCAGGGTAATCTGTGTATATAAAAGATCTGCATATAAAAAGTTAGGATATTTAAGAAAGTATTTATGTGTTAAAAGCATGATAAGCATGGTATTTGTCTGTTAAAACTTTGATTTCAGTTTTAAGCTCTAAGGCCTTATTGTTTATGATAATTACATAATTAACAATAGATGTTTTCATTATTAAACTCTGGTGACCTGGTTATGAATTACAAGGAGTATCAGCAACCTGAGATGGAATAGAATGTAATAAAAATGCTTTGGGGTTCTACAGCTGTCGCCAGGTACGTTGGCCAGTTTCTGTAGATTTGCAACCGCTTTTTTTTTTTTTTTTTTTTTTTTTTTTTTTGAGAAGTGCTTTTCCTTTCCTAGTTGCTGTGTGAAAAACCCACATGAAGGAATATTTACAGAGGCCATGATACTGCAAAGATTCATGCTTCACTTTCTGTGCTTTGGATGTGACCCAGGCTGACTCATGTTATCAGTCCAGCATATGCATAAGTATAGATTTGAAGGAATGGGATTAGACCACAAAAATTAAGAAAAAAAACCCACTGAAATTGGCTTTAAACTGTTAAACCATATAAACAAATTGAATAAGCAGAAATACATTGGCAGGAAAAGCTAAAGAGCTTCTATACGTTCCTTTCCTAAAAATCCTAGGTTGATTCAAGACCAAATCTTTAGGAGCCTGTTTCCTAGATGGGGATTGAGAGTGCAGGGTACTGGGCTTTTGCCATGCAGGCAAAGGATGAGAAAATAATAAACTTTGTTCGTTTCTTCCGAAGTCTTGTCAGGAGAGGACTGCAGTTTATGTATTCTCAGTGGATGGAGATGGCTTCTTGAGTCAAATCTCTGCAAGCCAGGATTTAGGATTCAACTCCAGCCTTGATATTGCAAACCATCCATGCCAAGTAAAGTGGTCTCAAGTCATTGTGTGGGTCTCTGAGTGGAGTTGTGAAGCGCTCACATTCATGTCCATGAGAACTCCCTTCTCATTTCAGGGTCTGAATATCAAAGTTACCAAAGGAACTGATGTATTTGGTGTTCATCTCGTTTACACATCTCATCGTTTTCAGCAGATGCTGAATGTTTTCATGATTTATCACTGGTTAAGTTCCTCCTTCAGCAAGCAGGTAGGACTGGCTTGCTTTTAGTAGAAAACTGTATCGGCTGCATAGCTTTTCATGAAGCTTATGCAAACACTGCATACACCTTCATTTTATGACAGGATCAGCTTATTTCAGTTGAACCAAATATCAGTTAGGGATTGATGGAAGACAGCTATTTCAAGCTACAGGACAGTTCTGATCCTTCAAATATTTAACATCACTTTAAGCATTCCTGTTAAAAGCAAAGAGGCAGCAGATGATATGCAGAAGTGTATTTGTGCACAGTATTGTGTCCTCCAAGCCTTTTGTGTTGGCTTCACTAAGCCAGTTTAGAGAAAGATTTGAATTTCAACAAGTACAATTTTTTCACAGAGGCACATCTTCACTTTGGGTACTTACACTCTAGCCCTTAGCTCTGTTTTTGATATATTATTCTTCATCGGATAACTTTGAAGATTTTTGGGTTTTGCTCACTGTAAAATGCAACATTCAAGGTAGTAGTGGGCAATTCTGAAGGGACATGATCAATTTGGCTCTGTAAATTTCATTATTGTTAAAGAAATATATTTTTCAAGAACTAATTAATAATCATTACGTTTACACAATGCTTTTCAGTTCAAGTATTTTTAAGACAGTCTACAAAAACCACTTCATTGTCATAGCAGCCTGAAGCATGTTTTTAAAATGAGGAAACTGAGACATACAGATTTTGTAATTTGCACAGGGTCTCAGAGGACTTCAGTGATAGTTCAGAAAAATTCTAGGCCTCCTGACCTTTCATCCCACATTCAGTCTTATCTTTCACATGATTTTTCAGAATACTAATTTCAATCTTACTTTGTCTTTACTAAACCCCAGATATTTCTCTCTTCAACCCGTAGTGAGATACAGTGGTGAATGCCAAACAGATTGAAGCTACACGTTCACTGTAACTTCAGCGTGGATATCAAGGTCACAACTCCGATACCTTCCACACAGCCCATTATGGGAATTCTCCACGCTTGCATTTTGAGCCAGGGTCCTGCAGACTCCTGGATGTGCTTCATTTTGTGCAGTGACTCATTCTGCAGATTTCGATGAAAAGCTTCATCACTCAGGAAGTTCAGCACATGGGCTCTAGGTTGCATTTTATATTGTGCTTGAAATCATGACAGTCAAAACCAATAAGCATTTTTCCAGGACTCAGTAATGATTCTGGGAATCGTTAGAGATTTTCAGCTAAAACAAGCATTAGCATAGGTTGGAAGTCTTTCCGGAGACTGTAACACCAGGTAGCAAGCACTGACAAGGTGATCTCACAAGATGACCTTCCTCTGCGTAGCTTACTGAAAGATTTCAGAGGCCATTCATTTTGTATGTCTCAGCTTCTGGTTGTGCCCAGTTCACAGCCTGATTTTCAGAGCTGCTAAAATGATCATAGTAACAGTCCCTGGCAGCCTTTTGAGATGGCTTTCTAATTACACACAAAAAGCAAGTGAATTCTTCTGAGTTATTTTCTTTGAAAAAGCAGCTCGGTCTTCATGAAATAAGGAAACAGAACAAGTTTTTTTGAAAAGGAAAGAACTAAATATTCAAAAAATGCCAAGGTTAGCAGAGTATAGCACTAGGAAATAGCAAAGAGATTTCTCCCTGAACTTGTGACTTAGCTTTTGAGAAAAATAGCTTTTCTGAAGAAGCCCAGTTTGACATTTCCACAGCAGCAAGAGAGAAGGTTACTGTTCCTGCTCTCTAATGGTATCTCTTTCAATGTAGCTTTCCATAGACATTAAACATCTTACAGTGTAATGTGGATTAGAGGGAAGCAGTACGTTTAGGCTATTTTGACCTTAATAAAGATTTTTACAGTGTATCCTGTTATGTTCTTGTAACAAAGTTTGGGAAATATGACATACCTGAAACAACTGCTAGACAGATGTATGACTGTTCGGAAAATGGGATTCGGGAGGATTTTTGAAACTGGAAAGATGTAGCTAGTAGGGTTTTGTA
The DNA here is from genome assembly GCF_000690835.1 of Fulmarus glacialis. Classification (NCBI taxonomy): domain Eukaryota; kingdom Metazoa; phylum Chordata; class Aves; order Procellariiformes; family Procellariidae; genus Fulmarus; species Fulmarus glacialis. The sequence continues at coordinate 526 of NW_009196881.1, read as the reverse complement.
ACAGTCTTATCTTCATTTCTTTACTATTCAGTAGTTGTGTTAGGGATGTGACTGATGGAATACAGTGTGTGTTTACTGAGTTTACAGATAGTACCATGCTAGAATATGCTGCAGATATGCTGGAGAGGGACAGGATCAAAATGACCTTCACAAGCTAAGAGAAGTAGACGGGCAGGGAGAGGAGAATGCTGTCATTCCTTAAAAGGCCAAGTTGTCCTGTACATAAATTAAATACAAGGATGGTAAATCACTGGTTAAGCAACAGCTCTGCAGAAAAAATCCTGGGAATATCGTGGGTCACAAGCTGATGTGGGTTAACATGTCGTGTTGTGGAGTGACAGATGTGATTTTGGTACATAGGAAGAGGTACATGAGCTGAAAGAGCTACAGCTCTACTGTTGAAGAGAGAGACACTCTCCAGCATAAGCTGAAATACCGTGTCAGTAACATTCAAAAGAGATATGAGCCACTGGACGTATCCAGAGGAAACCAAGCAAGAAGGGGCCGGATGGGATCCACCCGAGGG